>NW_008794211.1:2345874-2356439 GCF_000699145.1 Aptenodytes forsteri | reverse complement strand
CAGGCCAAAGTCCGCCCTCCGGAAGTCCATGGTTGCGGTTTTGCTGCCCCCCCCTCCTTACTTCACCAAGAATGGAGAATTCTACCATTTCATGGTCGCTAAGCCCAAGACGGCCTCCGACCACCACATCTCCCACCAGTCCTTCTCTGTTAGTAAACAGCAGGTCGAGCGAGGCACCTCCCCTGGTAGGCTCACTTACAGTAAAGGAACAACCTTGTTAATACTTCCTAAACAGAGGGCTCTTTGTGGGAAAGGTCTGCAGGTTTTATCATTTTGCCATGATTCCACAACTGACTCTAAATCCTGTTCAGTTAGGACTGAATGTTCTTCCAGAATAAACAGGTCTGCTTTAAAACAGATTAGTCGGCTAGTCCTGTACAAGCCTCAGTAGCTTATGGTATTGTAACAGTCAGAAATAAGAAAATAAGTAAGTAAGACAATAAGAAGACTTCTGTCAGTATATCATATTGCCTTCAATTCAAAGGAGTGGTCCATATGCAAAGGAAAGGACAAAAGGTATTTGCAGTCTCAAATTTCTTTAATCTTTCCTTTTGGGGAAATTATCTTTTACAATGGAGGAATGTATTCTGAAAGTAACCATTCTGACAAAGAATTCTGCTGTAGACTTGCAGCTGAACATAGTCTCCCAAGGAGCAACTATGGGCATTAGGAATAGTAGCAAGGACTTTTTCTTTTTCTTTTTCTTTTTCTTTTTCTTTTTTTTTCTTTTTCTTTTTCTTTTTTAATTCTCTGTGGTATGGGGAAGGGTTGAGTTAGAACAGGATTGCTATAGAAAAGCTGGTAGCAATATTTTTAATTAAATTTCCCCAAGTTGAGTCTGCTTTGCCTGTGACAATAACTGGTGAGAAATGTCCCCATTTTTGTCTCAACCCATGAGCTTTCTATTCTTATTCTGTCCCCCTGAAGAGGGGGAGTGAGTGATCAGCTAGGTGGGCGTTTGGCTCTTAGTAAAGGTTGGCACTCCACAGGACTGTGTAACCTTTTGGAGGGCGTTCTTTGGCCCAGCACTTGTTATCCGTTCACTAAATGCATAGCATAATGAAACAAAGTCCCTGTTATAAAGGAGGTCAGACTAGATGGTATAATCATCCCCTTGGCTTTAAGCTTTGAAACCATGAAACCTATTAAAGCTTTGTGCACAGCCTGAAAGGAAGACAGTTTGACCTATGACCTCAACTATCTCAAATTTTTATAAGATTAGAGCTGTTTATGGTTTAGTAAGAAACTTGTTAAACTTGACAATTTTGTGCAGATTCACTGAAACAGCTGCCCTTGCTGTGGGTGAAAAAGGCTAAGTGGTTTAAAGGGTCAGTCTTAATGAGATGTGTATGTAGCAAACCTCCTTGGGAATGCTGCTCTGTATTTGTACACTGATTAGGAAAATGGGAATCTGACCCGTGGCTGAGGTTTTGACTGCTTTTGCAGTGCAAACTACTAGTTCTGTAAACATTGATCTAATCAAGTCTTGTTTATTATGGTTTTATATCTCCCGGTTAATTGTGTGCTTCAGTGGAAGCTATACCTGTGATCAGAACACCAACAAGGCCTTTGTCACAGAACCTCTGGTGTCTAATTTTAGTCTTTCTCTGTAGAAATCATTTTGTGACAACTACTGAGAGTCATAAGGTCTTTCCAACATCAGCTGCCTATTTTTCACAAAGACCTCATATACTTTAAATTGTCTTCATGTTTCACCTCTTCTGTCACATCTGGCTGAAATCAGACAAGGTGTTCAGAAGTTATTAGAGAAACACTTTTTCTTTCTCATATACATACACAGACTCAGTGACTGAGCTGAATAAGCTTTAGCTTCTTTGGAAACTAAGCTAATAAATAGCAACAGTGAAAGATTGCCTCATTCAATGTTTTTGGAGTCTGTGGTGAATATAAAGTGTACTCTCACAGTATTCAAAATTATATAAATAAAAAAGCATATATGCATGCACAGCACCACAATGGAAACTGTTTCACCACAGACCTTCATACCTCTTGAGCTGGAACAGGAGAATCTGTCAGCATTTTGGGACACTTTGAGAAAAGAAGCAAATATCATTGAGTGTTGCTGAAGGCTCACTCCCTCTGGCTATTGATCAGAGCAGTGCAGATGTGCTCTTGAATGTCCTCGGGACTCTAAGTTTAAGTGTATGAAGAAGGAGGAGAAAGTGTGTGTGTGTGTAAGTGGAAATCTCACAGGTCACAGAAACAGAAGAGAAAGTCTGAAACAACAAATCTCACAGTTACCTGTGTTGGGACTCTCTATATATGAAAATATCCTGGTATTTCTGGACCATGAGAAAGTTGCAGACCCTGGAAGATATATTACAATCTTAAAATACAAGATATCTGATTTCTGATATAGCAGGAAAGAAAGGGCTTTTAGAGATATAGTGATGTTTTCAGAGGGAGATCTTGCTTTTTCCCAAAACAACAATACTCCCTGTCCTTTGTTTCTAAACCTGGGGCTTCTAAATGCAATATGCAGGAAACTAGATATACTTGTAAATAGAATAATCTCTGGGCATCTGAAGAGAAAGTGAGAGACCAGCTGTTGGAAAAGGAGTTTCCTATTAAGTAGTGTAAACCTTATTTTCACCACTTCATTACAGAATTTTAAGGTAGTCTTGGTAAAAATATAATCTTCATTGAAATCTTTATATCACTTGGAACTTTCTAAGCTACATTCATCCTCATGAACTCCTAGACCATCTGATGGGCACCATTGTGGTGGTATCCATCAGACATTACACTGGTGTGGACAACTCTGAGGAATAAAGGTCTGTAGGAGCAGTATAATTCCCAGGTGTTTCTATTATTACAACTATCAGAACAACTAAAAGTACTACTGGGTCTGAACTGACTTCTTTCTCTTCCATCTTTTCTCATATATTTGTTTTTTTTTTTTCCTTTATTTTTAAATTGAATAAAACTGGAAGATGAGAAGATCAGTCTGTCCTAGTTCTGAACCTAATCAAGGCTGAATTTAAAGATTTTGATAAATATGTTGCAGAATCTGGGGCTCTTCACGATATGAAGATATTCTATTAATCATCTATATTTAAAAATTTGAGAATCGGCCTGTTTATACAACACAAAACCAAAACACATGATTAGTAGTAAGAGAAACCTGTTATTTTATGTCTTTTATTATGTAACTTGGCCAGACTTGGAACTGTAGGAAGTCGACATCATTGTAATTTACTTATTTGGAGCTGCAGTGTGAGGAAAACACAATAAAATTTGCCTGAAACTAATATGGTGGAATAACCATGTACTTCATCTGGTTCCCCAGGGAAAAAAAAAAAAAAAAAAAAAAGGAAAAAAAAATTAAAATCACATTTACCATGAAGCAGACTTGATTTATCTAGTAACCATATATCATTATGATATAGATTTAACCCTTTCATTTTTTATTTTTTGATACAACCCACTGTGTTAAAGAATGACCTTTTTGAGAAGAAAGATTCTTTACCATTATTCTGATTGTTACAGCAATGTAGACATAAGCAAAGCAATACTATGAATTCACCAAATGTCACCAGAAAAGTCAGTAGAAAGCATTTCAAATTAGAGTGAGAAAGCTGGGTTGAGCATCAGATATCATCACACTTAAAAGTAGGCAAAAAATTAACACAGGAGTTGTGCCCATATGTTTTTCAACTTTGCTTCAAAATTAAAGTGTTTTAAAGAAGCACTTTGGAATGTAATTTTTTTCTGACACAAATAGATTTTTTTTCCTTTCAGATTTGTGATTGAGGCAGAGTTCTATGTGATCATTTGTTCTACATCAAACTAGATGTAACATGATACCAAATATAATGAGGCAGCAGGTGGAAGCTAAAGGAAAATCAAGTCCAGAACAGACACTTATATTATAGAACATCTGCTGTTCAGGAACTGAGGAATACAGTTGGAATAACCCTGCAATAAAGGAAATTGAATCCATGTAATGTTTAGAACAAGTAATATGAGGGTCCTGTTTCCCAATGTGTTAATGACTTCATTATTAATGAAGACTTGCATGCTTGTATTCCCCAAGAAAATATTCTGGAGAGACTGTAGCCTATAGGAAGAAACAATGAAACCTTTTTTAACCTCAATTAAGAGGTAAAATAAGAACTTGTTCTACCTGTTATTATATAAAAACCTGTCTTGAAAAATTATATAAAAACTTTTCAAAGTTTTGAAAATCTCTGAAATGTCATTTATTTCTAACAGGAACATAGTAAACACAGGCTCGATTGTAGTGACTTGCCAGAATTAATATCTATGACGGAGATCTTCTGGAGTCAGCAAATGCCTTCATTGCCTAGGTTTAAGCCCACAGATCTCAGTACCGCAGAAAAATGAATTTCAGTATATCACAACAGTGACCCTACAACAGCAAGGTCATGTAAATTTAGTGAAGATAATAATCACAGTTGAGTTTGTTCCTTTCCATATGAAAGTAGGAAAGACCTGACTGTATAAAACCACTTTTTTAATTAGCACATTGTTAAATAAACAGTGTAGCCTGATGTACTACTGCAGAAAGTTAACAAGCTACTGTCTAATAAATGAATGACCCATTGCATATTTTTTTTAATTCTAAATATAGAAAGCTCTAATAGTAGAAAAAAGTTTCATGCTATGGTTCTGAAAAACCTATAGTCTAGGGTCTACCTGTATTCTACCTATTTATGCTACTTATATTCAGAAAAGAATTGCCACTTTCCTTCCTGTTTCATGAATAATCTGCTTTCACTAATTTGCAAGACAATTAGTTTCTGGTCATTTCTTCTTTTGTGCAATTTGGATATTCAAATAACAGATGGTCTTGTATTTCTTTCCCTGAGTATACTTAGGACCCTGTTTCAGATGCAAATCTGAATCTTTTCTAGATCCTCCAAAGAGTTACTTCCAAAAAAATTCAGTGTCCTCAAAGTGTGGCAAGGTTACTGTAGAGCCTGACTGACAGCTTCAGCTAACAAAGTCATTTACTATTTGTGCCAAATGATGTTTTTATGATTCTTCATGAAAATAAATAAATAAATAAAATTTTCTGGAAAGGACCTTGCAGTTCAACAAGTCCAGTTCTTGCTATTATAGACTTATGCCACAGGGAAAAACTGTTCTGTTCATATAGTTTAAACCAAATCGGGATTGAAGTGGTTTATGGATTTATCAATGACACATAATTAACTGGCAATCAGTGACCTGTACATTCAGGATTAGTATCAGCCATACAACAGATAAACCACAGCAGTAGAGTCATACAGAATGCTAATTTACAACTACAAGGTTCTAAACACCCCTCTCTATATATCTAATCCCCAAAAGGGCTATTCCCCATCCACTGCCCCCTTCACAGGCCATGTGGTTTACACACACATGCACATGGATGCACACCCCCCCATCTCTCCCCTGCCAACAAGCAGTGCAAGTTCCCTGTTCACTTCCCCTTCCTGGGGAAGATGAGGGTACTCCAGACCTACATGCCTCCATGCCAGCTCCACAACTGCTCACCTACTTACAACTCCACAGCTGCTCACCCTAGTGAGTAAGCCCCCCA
This sequence comes from Aptenodytes forsteri, assembly GCF_000699145.1. NCBI lineage: Eukaryota > Metazoa > Chordata > Aves > Sphenisciformes > Spheniscidae > Aptenodytes > Aptenodytes forsteri. The sequence goes on along the minus strand of NW_008794211.1, from coordinate 2,350,870 downwards.
GGGGGTCACACCCCCATTCCTTGCAAGTGACCCACAAGCCCCCTCATGTTGGGGGGCTTCTCCTGGCACCCCATGGGGAGGCTGCATTGCCAGGCCCAGGAAGGGGCAGGGGGTTACTGTGTGGATGTTGCTCCACTACCTGCTCTGTCTCCCCTCCACTACAAATCTTTTATCCTTGTTTTCAAGATTACACACAACTATAGTCATCATCTGCTCAAGGTCTGTCTTTAAAAATGGGGAAGATTATTACCTCTACAGTAAATCCTCTTGAAATTTCTTTCCAGAATTTCATCTCATCATATGGAATTTCATCTACTTTAATTTCCAGCTTCAATTTATTCATTGCCCGTTTGTGACATGTTGTTCTTATATCAACACTTTCTTTACTTTCATTTACAATTGATGAATTTTTGGCAGAAATTCTTTCTATCCACCAAGAATACAATGGAAAAAAATTGAAAAATTTTAGAGGTTTAAAAAGAATAATTTTATTTGAATAAGATGTTTTAACTGACTCCCAAACACAGGCTGAAAATACTGTTTTATAGGAAAAAAGCAAACACAAATGTCTTAGTTTCCTTTTGTAATGACAAATGTCAAATCAAAGAATTACCAGTGAAATCAAAGGTTGTTTCTCTCTTTTCTTGGACTGGAGTTTCAAACAGACAGTAAAAGTAGGCTTCATTTCCAGACTGGCATCTACATTTATCTGTCTAAATGTAGATGTACACATGTGCTAATTGTCAACACTCCTGGTACTGTCAGTGGAGACCTAGATACATCAGTCAGTGGAGTCCTGTTTGGTAGACCACAAATCAACTCATTCTGAAGAAGACACTTAAAGGTCAATTCATCTGCCCCACAGAGTTATCTAGTGCCCTTTGAAATGTCTTATGGCATCTGAGAAATTCACATGAATTTCTGGAAGATATGACATAAGACCTATGGATAACCTATGCTTACTTATGTTGGTAGCTGGAGACCTGGTGGAGTATAGTAAGTGAGTTTCTCTTTTAATCAACTGGATATATAATGACGTTAGACCTTCGTACATGTAGGCACATACACCTAGGTGTCTCAGTCTGGAGCTGATGCCCACTTATAACTACAGTTATTGTGGAGATACATAACTCAACCAACCTGCAGATATACTGCCTCACTAAATAGAACTGCATGAAATAATGAAATAGGAAAAAACACATAGTTTCCAGAAGAGAAGTGGGATTAAAAAAAAAAAGTGAAATCAGATCAGATTCAGAAATAAATGTTTCAGCTTAGAAGATTAAATTAATAGAAAATCAAAACATGTAGAAGTGACTAATTTGACTTCTTTCACTCTGAAATATATTTTTAGTTTTGTCAAAGTTGGATGAAAATAAAAAGCATTTTAAGTTCAATGAAACATTTCAGGTATATCCAGAACATAGTCTTTAGTCTTTTCTTTAGTCTTTCCACTGAAACAGATGCTTCATTGCTTTTACAGTTCAGTGGTTCAGCAATGTATTCATTGATTTCTGTGGGCACAGACTCAGATCCCTTAATGATAATGATGATCTTGCTATTCAGTCATTGCCAGAAAACAGAGTCCATGAATTTCTTCCTAGTGCCACCCTGTTCTCTGTGGTATGTTTGTCATTTTATGAAAATCCAGAAAGTTCTAATTCTAGTTACTCAGTAGTTCTCAGAAGAGGCAGGAAAAAGTCAGGAGAGGAAACTGACAGTTTAAGAAAGCCTTAAACAAAGCTGGATTTACTCTCTGGGAGTAAATTATTTTAATAGTCCCATAGAACATACACAAGGGCTCCTCCTTCTCTTGTTTCTTGTGCAGCTTTGCCACTAAAAATATCTCTTTGCTTTTGGATGCTATTGTTCTAGGTAGGTACAGAAAACCAGGGGAAAAAAAATCCTATAAAGCAAACAAGTTTTTAAGAGATTCTGGATATGTTGCTTATTCTTTGGATTTTCCTGTTTGTAAGACAGATACCCCAGTGTTTTTTTATCTATCCTATTCAATTGGCTGAGTTGCTTGTGCAGAAAACTCTGAGTCTTAAGTTGGAGACTGGTTTGGACAGAGAAATGAGTAGCTTTTGTTTTTGGCATTCAGTGTTCAGAAGCAAATGCTATTAGCATTTGGCCACAATTAATTCAGAGAACATCAGTGAAGGATCACCAGCAGAGAGATTTTATGTCACCAGTCTTTCATGAGACTCACAGGAACAAGGGAGTCTAGGCATGTTTCTTCTTTATATATTAGATTTTGGAGGGAATCAGGAAACCCAGCCCTCTATTACTGTTTTACCTTTTGGGTATTACAAGGCCCTGAGGTTTTGGGACTATTGTTTCTTGGAGTCTACCTATGAGACACTGTACAGACTGTTTATCAAGGGAGGCAATTGTTTTTGTCTTTGAAAAACCACCACTTTTCATTCCTGTCGGGAATTTGAAACATCTGATGACGCCTTGTATTGTGATTTGGTGCCCTAGTGAAGGACAACAGTTCTCAGAAAGTCCTTTTTTCCCACAGTTCATTGAGTTTATGAAAATATTTATCTCCATAAACATCTCAGCTCTAATGTAGTCCCTGCTTTGTTCTCCATCATGGCCTGGGGTCATTGGCCAACTCTTGAATAACACAAACCAGGATATAAACCTCCTAGGGAGAATATACATAGGTAGGTAGCCAGATGACAGATAAATGGTGAAGGAAGGATAAAGTGAGCCCTTATTGAAGAAAGTTGGGGGTGAAAGAGACAGATATTAATCCTCATATCAGTTGTCAGGTATAGTCAGAGGATATGAGTAACAACCAGTTACAGGTATTGGGTAACATCTTGTGTTTGTTAACCCAGAGATACAGTCCTTGCCTCAGAAATTTCAGTAATATGCTAGTAAGTAATGACAGGGCTCAAACAAGCTTTTCTTTGTAGAGCTGCCTGATGAATTCAAGCTGTATTTGTAATGTAGAAAAGTCACAATTTGGTGATGTGTATTTTGATCTGGGAGGGAGTGTTTGGGCTTGTGGGCATGGTACACTGAATGCTGGTACAGAATGAACCTGCTTTGGCTGGATAAAGACCTGTAATGTAGAACTACATAGTCCTCTTCAGCCTAGTTTACAGCAACAGAGTAGCCTTTAAAAGAACATTAATAAAGCAATGGACCTGATCATTTTTGCAGTAAGGGCTTCAGGTTGGTCCAATATTTAAACACTTACTTTTTAATTTTTTTGTTTTTATTATTATGAGGATCCTCTAATACATATTTTCTATACACTGGGTTTATATAGGCAGTCCTTGTCCTCCACAGATGTACGTTACTCATTTTCTGCCACAAGTCTTTTACTTTCTTCCCTGACTTCTTAGCACAATGCAGTCTATAAAGTACTCAGCAATAATTCTGTTAAAAAGTGAAGGCATGCCACACTATGATCTGTCTGCATTAATAAAGCTTTTGCACATGAGGAAGTAACTGCTGAATTTGAATGAGATAATTATGGGCAAATGCATCAACAGAGAGGTGGATGTTTTAAAGCTTCAGATACTAAGTGCCTGAATTGTTTTGTTCTTATTTGATATCTTTTATTTTTGCCTTTGAAAACTTGTATGCTTGCAGCCAGCTTTCTCAGATGTGTAAAATAAGAAGGAATACATTGATTTGAGAAATAAGAAGCAGCCACAAATGTAAACAAGATATGCCTTTTTGTTTCACATCAGAATACTTTTTCCTTTTGACCATCACTAATCTCCTGCAGTTTTCTTGCTAAGGCGTGTTTATCACAAGGACAAGACACTTCATCAGATGCAACTATGATCTGAGTAAGGGGTTATACAGCTGTGTGACTGCATTCAACATGTGCTGCATAAACAAATACTTTGCGAGATGGTTTTATTATGGGAAAAATTTCTTCTTAATCCCCTTGGAAGTCCTTACCTGTACTAACTGATGGATTCAAGATACAAAACAATTATAGAATAGATTTCTACACTTCCTTATGCAGTGTGACTTCCTTTGAGTTGGAAGTGATGCTTTTCTCTAATGAGCAGTTCACATTCCAATTTACCCAATCAATTTCCATTTCACTTTGAAGGTGGGCATCAAATAACCTTTCCTTTGGCTATGACCTTTATTAATTTCCAGATCTGTAGTAATGGCATAAAGATTCTATATCCTATTACCAGTGTAGGCTCATCCACCTACCCTATCAGTTTTGCCCTTTGGGTCTTCCAAACTCTTTATCACTTCCAAATGCATCTGATGCTGCCAGGAATTTACTAAAACTACATACCTATTACTCTTTTAAGAAGAATATTCATTTCTATATTACTTTTAAAAGACTCTCTTCAATTTCTTGTATTTTTATGGTGGAAAACTACTCATTGATTCCTTAGCTTGATTTATCATGTCTTTCATAAATCAGCAAGAAATATCTAATAAATGCTAAAGCATCAAATCCAAGCTAGAGAAAAAGAGTCAATAAATTAATGTATTTTCATTTGTTACATTTGCTTTTCGAGTTTTAACGTTTAAGACACAATCTTGACATAATTTCTGTCTTTTCTAATTAAGAAACGTAAAAATATTAGGGTGGGATCTTGAGTGGGACTCAGCTTAAAATCACAACATCCAGAACCTGAGTCAGTTGCCTCAATATAGGTATCTAGAACCATTTGGGACAGCCTAGGTAAGCAGAGACATCTTCAAACAGTTGGCAGACACGATGCAGGTGCTATAAAAGTCATATTCACTTCTGGTTCTGGGAGGTCTCAAAATTTTCATTACCTGATGAAATTCACCTTATTATACTGGGACCTGAATATCTGGTACAGTCAATGGAGAGACATAAAGATCTTTGAAGGTCTAACACTTTGTTGTTAGAATAACAACAGAATAAAAAACAGTCACCTTTTGTGACCTTTCTGTAACCAATTCAGAAAAATAACTTTGTTTTCTTTGAACTCCAAGATCTGTTCTATCTATATTTTCTTATTTGAAGTAC
>NW_008794211.1:2345436-2345766 GCF_000699145.1 Aptenodytes forsteri | reverse complement strand
TATCTCTGACTAGACTTTATTTACACTTTATCAACCAAGAACCATTGTTTAGTGAGCTGATAGGTTTGGCGGTGATATTGAAGAGTTTGTCATGCTGTACATGGAGAAGATACATTATAATGTGATAACATCAAATAATGGAAATCAACGAGAACAACACAAACAGAGAAACAAAGGTAACATCCTTCAAAATTCTACTAAACTTCTACCTGTGTCAGTATCCTACTAGACTACTCTGACCAGTAAGTGAATTTGTCTCCATGGATTCAGTGAAAAGGCTCCATGGAAAATATAATGGGCTTCTTTTTGGAGGAGTTATTCTACTGGGTG
>NW_008794211.1:2338133-2340270 GCF_000699145.1 Aptenodytes forsteri | reverse complement strand
TGAACAGCATTGTCTGAAAAGACTACTTTAAATAGAACGATATTCTTGGTTTTGGGCAAATAAAATAAATCAGGATAAGTTATATTATCCATCAGTTAAATTTTATTTAAAGAATACTCATGTGGAATATTTTACAAAATCACATGATCTCAGAAACTGAGAATATAGGAGGAACAGAAGGACCAGGATCATGAAATTAATTAAGGAAAAATATATGATTTTTCTTAAGCATCAAGAAAGGAAGTCTGTTAGATTAGCCTTTTCTATGTCTGTTTCTTAATACACAATTCATATATTTCTTGAACTAATTTCCAGTTTCAAATGTCCACATTTTACAGCCCGTTATACATTCAGCTTGTCTTGTGAGCAGATGATTTCTACTCTTAGCAACAATTTTGTATACAGCTGGCATGCAGAGTACCTTAGCTAAGTCTAGCTAATCATGATGTATGAGCTGGAAATCAGAGAAAAAGTCACCTCAACTATTACTCTTAGCTTTCCTACATATTTCAGGTAGGCTTTTTGGTAATATTTACATAAATTCAGCCATCCTTCCTACTGCTTATTACACCTTTGCTTGAGTACCACTTATAACATGGAGATATTTCCAGGAAGCTAGAAACTGTGAGGAGTTTGCAGAGTAAAATGGTCCTTTTTTTTTCCTGCATATTTGTCCTGAATTTACATGCCAGAACAATGAATTAATGAAAGCTGTTGGTTGTCATCAGGGACCATCTGTCTCTGTCCACGAAAAGGGGATTTTGGAATCAGATCACCTTTGTTTTGCTTATGAAGAGGAGGAGAAAATACCTGTTGGTAACTCAAAATCTAGAGAAAGACAAACTAACTGGAATTGACAGGTCTCCGAAGGGAAAGTTAGGATTTTGGATCAAGGTTAGGCAATATGGAAGCCCATCATCAGGGAGCATTAGTAGAACTTTTTAAATACAGATTTGGCTTTTATATTTTACTTTCTTATGCCCATAACATAAGGATGAGATGCTTATTTTCAGGGGTCCAGTTCTGGTTGCCTTTTTACATCTGTATAATATAATGCAAAAGGCCAGAATGTTGTAAGCACGATTCCCAATAGCCCTTGATACCACCGTTGAAATTCTGACTTTGAGTTTCAAATAAAAAAGACCACCTTTGACTCACGGCAAATGTGCGTCAAAATGTAGTCAGTGTGGGTGAACAATAGTTTGAGCTTTAATTCAAGTTCAAGACCTGAATTAATACCCTAATGCGAACATAGATCAAGATATTCTCTGTTAATGGAGATCCCAGGAAAAAATGAAACACTGAGAAAGAATAATGCTTTTCTCCTTCCCAAATCGTTAGGCATTCTGGGAGATACACTCCATGTCTGAAAGGTCTTTTTTAGCCTGTTTAATGGGGAAGTGCTGGAAACGGTGGGGAGATACAAAATCTTTTCTGCATTACTGAAGAGGAAATAGAAGAAGTTGAAAATACTGTTGGTCTTTGTGACAAAGCCTTTCTGATCTGAACTTTACCCATCAGTTCTCAAGCCACAGCTTGAAATACTTTTGGGAATACTCAGAAAGAGAAAACCCCAGGGAAAAACTGTTTTGCTCATTTACCTTTTTTTTGCCAGACATTTTCAGTTTGCAGTTTGGATTTTGTCACCATCCCTTAGGAAAGCATTTCTGCTCTCTGGGGAAATGCATGAGAGATACAAACTCCAAAGGGATATTTAGGATTAAGCTATAAATGCTGACTGACTGGTGTACTTGAAACAGCTGCCTTGAGTCTACTCCTAAGCTCACTTTTATTCTTCACAATATTATTTTAGTAAAGGTTTTAACAAATACTTCACAGACAAGAAAGAATCTGTTCTTCCAGTTATCAGCAGTCCTGGTTAACGGGGGAGGTCCCGGACGACTGGAGGCTTGCCAATGTGACGCCCATCTACAAGAAGGGCCGGAAGGAGGATCCGGGGAACTACAGGCCTCTCAGCCTGACCTCGGTGCCAGGGAAGATTATGGAGCGGTTCATCTTGAGGGCGCTCACAAGGCATGAGTGGGACAACCAGGCGATCCGGCCTAGCCAGCATGGATTCATGAAAGGCAGGTCCTGCTTGACCCACCTGATCTCCTTCTATGACAAGGTGACCCAC
>NW_008794211.1:2331905-2337121 GCF_000699145.1 Aptenodytes forsteri | reverse complement strand
TCCCTGGAGGTATTTAAAAGACGAGTGGATGAGGCACTTAGGGACATGGTTTAGTGGGCCTGGTGGTGTTGGGTTGACGGTTGGACTCGATGATCTTAGAGGTCTTTTCCAACCTCAATGATTCAATGATTCAATGATTCTATGATTCTATGATTACCTTCAACAATTTTTGTTGGTTGTCTTTCCCTGACTGTAACATCAACAACTTCTTATGAGCAGGTACTTACAATTTCTAGTTTAATTTCAGCTGGCTGCAAAGTCTCAGTGACCTAAATGCTAATGTAGCAAACCAAACTTTAAACTGAACAATATAGGATGAAAAATACAGTGTCATGCTGACAACCTCTTGATTGTAAATTAAAACGAGAAAATGATTTTACATATTATTTCCTTTATTCTAATCCATTTTTTATGGCTCAGGTAAAATGATCAAAGTTTTTCCAAGAAAACTGAAATAAAAATTTCTGTCATTGAATGAACAGAATGGAGCATCATGAATTAGCTTCTTTGATATTGTAAGAAATTTACATTTTTAAAAATAGATTATTTCATCAATTCAACACTCAGTTACAATATTTTGCTATTAATTTTTTGTGCAAAATTTTCAGCTGAGAAATTTTATACACGCTAAAGACAAAAATATATGTTTGACAACAGGTGCTAATGTTAATGAACCTGTCAAATTCTTGGACACTTCTGTTCTTTCCCAGAGCTCAGAATGCTGTTTTTGTGACTGATGTCATATTTGGTGCTCTTGTGACAGGAAGAAAGTATGGAAAACTAATGTCATAAACTTTAAAGATATATTCTGTGTCTTAAGGGAATTGTCATTGGCTGTCAGAAATTATAATTTAGTGTTGACAAGTTGTTCATAATTTACCTTGTGAGACAAATTGACAGCCAAAGCTATATTTTATTTTCTATTTATACTGTTGGGTTTAGATTTTTTTTTTACAGAAACTATTACTGTTTATAGCCAGATTTCAAAATATTCAAGAGAAGCCATTATCTCTGCTGATATCTTCCAAATTACTTTTAGTAAGGATTAGTCAATGACCAGACTTCAGCTTCTTTGAAACAAAACTTCTCTGAGCACTATTAAGAAAACAAAATGTGGAAATAAAGGTAAGAAGATGCAATATGAAAATTACTTTCTATCAAAAGTTTATTGCTCATTACAGGATAATTTAGGCTGGAATGGATTTTTGGAAGTCACATATGTTAACCTGTTCCTCAAAGCAGGGCTATCCCTAGAGCTAGATCAGGTTGCCTGGGGTCTAGTTGAGTTTTGAAAGTCTCCAAGGATGGAGGTCCCACAGCTGCTCTGGGCAGCCAGTTCTAGTGCTTCAGCACATTCAGTATGACTTGGTTTATAATCTTCCTTCTTCAGTCATGAATAGGTTAATTTCTTTTTTTCTTACATTACAGTCAGCTTTTTTAAATTCTTTTTTTTTTTTTTCCTGTGTATTTTCCAGATTGGTTAAGTGATCTACTTCCTTATTGGGTCTCAGCTGGTCAAGATCATCCTGTGAGACACAGGCACATTACACAGTAAAACTAATATTACTAAAGATATGTGCAGTTTAAATTTGGAGATAGCAAGGTCTGCAGAAAGCTAAGAGAAACAATAATTTTTCAGATGAACTCTGTATTTTATCTTTGTGTTACAGGCTTTGAAAGATATTCAATTTTTGAAACCTTTCTTTGAATATTTCCTGATAATCTGAATGAAGAACCAAGATGTCTAAGGCTCCTTCACTTGCCAGCTTGCATAGGATAACAAAAAATGGCACAAAGGGAATAATATATAGTGAAGCAACATCTGTATATGGTACTAGAGGAATGAAATGGCAATATCAGAGGACGCTGGGAATTTAAAGGGATCATTATTTATCCAGTCATTTGTTATTTTGGAAACTGTTGTTTGTCTTTTTTTTTCTTTTTTTTTTATTTCAGGCATTAGTCACTGAGTTGATCCAAGTTCACTTTTGGGCTACTTAAAATTATGATTTACAAATGAGTTGCAAATGCCTGAGTGTGAGTATTTGTATGTATGTGAGAGAGAAAAAATATGCTTAGTTCTGTGCAATGACAGGCAGATTTACAAGGAGCATCATAATCGTAGTAGCTGGAACAATTGGTTGTCATGGATTTCTTGCTCTGAAAGAGTGGCTTTGGATATCTTTTCAGCATTGTGCTATGTTGACATCCCAGACAGAACTTGAAAATGACATCCCGAAGATTTCTATTACTCTTTGGTGGAGATACGTGAGAGAGACTTCCTGAAGTCTAGGGGCCTTGCTACCACTACTGATTTTATGTGAAAGGCACAGGGGTTTTTTTTTGTGTTTTCTCATTTCTTCACCAATAACTGGAGTGACATTTACTGTAATTAAGCTTTTGCAGTATGTGATTTGAATATTCATAGTTATGGTGATTTTCCCTCTTAATAAAAATATCCTTTCTCCTAAAAAAGAAACCTTAAAACTTCACACTGTTAAGTTCCCAAATCTTATGCACTAACAGCGGTACTCTGGACAGAAACAGTTATTGGTTTACTGTGTGGATATCATCACCATTCAAGGTGGAAAATTACCATAAAGCTATTTAAAAAAAAAAGTGTTTCTTATTCAGTCGTCTCTTGTTAGAATGATTGTATTTATCAAAGAAATAGTAAATAAAGAAAAAGAATGTTTGTCAGATAACATTTTGGTCTGATGTATGACTAGCCCTGACATACTGCAAATGAGGATTCAAAACATTCTCCAGTGATTACTGCCACCTACAAGACAGAGAGGAAGAATCAGGAGTGGGCAGAGACATCCCTAATCAGATGGTAGCCTACTTTTTCTTACATACCTATCAATGTTTAAAGGAAAAAGGCAAGACTGTGGTAAATGATATCTGCAGTCCCAGAGCAGGAGGTGGATTCAAGAGTGGGAGTGGGACTGACTCAATATACTTTTTCAGCAGTTTCTTGAAAATTTAGTAGTTCATGCACTGACTCAAATGCAGAATGGTGCCTTAAGGCAATGTCTAACCAATTGCCACTAGATCTAGCTTAGTTTGCCACTATCAAAGATGTTTGAGGTTTCTAAAATGTTGTTGTTTTTACTGCTCATGGAACCTGTTGCATGTGGGGAAAAGAAAAAATATATTTTGTCAAAATAGTTTAAAAGTGGGTTTGTGTGGTTAATATTACATAGGCAGTGTGACTAAGCTTGAAGTTATGCTTCATTAAGGAAAAGGAGTAGAGTAATTGTAATCATGCTGGCTAATCATGCACAGCAATTGTGATAACCAGAGGCAGTAATCTCTCAGACAGTCACTGTTAGGGTTACAGTTTATGTTTAGGACATGCAGACTCATGGGCTGTATCCATAGTAGAGAACTAATCATGCCCAGGAAGTGAGGCACAGAATGGCCCATCATTAATCATAAACTTCCTTAGATCTGACCACAACGTAGAGCGCACAAACTGCCTGCTGGGAATGGTCACTCCAGCCACGACTTGAACTGGGGCGGGAAAGCTACTTGGCCTAGGCTGAAACCCATCCATGGACCATTCTTGCAATTTAACAATACAGACAGCTGATTCTCAGCATCCAGGATTATGCTCCACCGCTGTTCAATTTACTAATATTTTTGTAGCCACAAGCGTTCTTTCAAATGGTGTAACTGCTTCTTTCCCACAGCAGCTTAGTGGATGGTGTATTACGAGCATGCCGTTCTCCAGAGTGTATGTTGCTCGACGTCCTCCATTTGCATTGAATTTATTGAGTTTGAAGACGTTCAGTAGTGTAAACGTCCTTGGACAGAGTTCCCAATTCTCCATTAATTTATTTCTATCTATTCTCTCTCTCTCTCCCCGCGCCCCTCCCCCGCTTTGGAAACTGACAGTATCTCCAAAGTCACATGGGATTATTTTGAGTGTTTTTATGTCAGTGTGTAGTCTCTAGGGTGATGCTAGTGTTACCCAAAGAAGTAACCAGTCAAACACAAGCTACACTACACTTAATTGTATTTAAAGTAGCCAACTGAAGCACACAGAAAAGATGTGCCCAATTTAGGGGAAAACACTCACTGAGAGCCACACAAAATCAGACACATATGGGTCTTGGGTGCTCAGCTGGCCATGCCAGAGGGTCCTCTTAAGGTGGTGGTGTCTGGGCAGTGTTGCACACCTGTGACATGGTGTGTACAGTGGGACTCATCCTGCTGGAAGCTTTGGGCTTTGCTCTACCACAGCTTCAGGGTCTCAAGCTGCATCCCTGCTGTAAGCCTCTAGGGCTGCCAAGCCATGTCCTCCTTGGAAACTGCTACCCTGGCACCCCAGCCTGGCTCAGCAGGACTTATGGGCTGGGCCTGCGTTTTTCTTGACCGGGGCATTCAAACCCCTCTTTTGCTGACTCATTGCAGCCTGAACCAACCTGTGCCAGTATCAGTTGCCCTATACACAAGAAGAAATACACAAGAAAATCAACTCGTTTAGTAAGGAATGAAGATGAACCATGGCCATCACGAGAACAGGAGCAGGAAGAGACAGAACCCATAAATGAGATGGTAACCACCTGATCCCTGTCCCTGAGTGAGCTGCGAGATATGCGAAAAGATGTCCATTGTTGTCCAAGCAGGCATATTGTCACCTGGCTGCTCTGATGCTGGGATAACGGGGCCAGTAGCCTGGAATCAGAGGGTAGGGAAACCAAGCAGCTGGGATCTCTTTCCAGGGAAGGGGGCATTGACAGACACGAGTCCTCAGCCTTTGGAGGCAACAACTAGGGGATCTGTTGTTAGTCAACACTAGGGGATCTGCCAATGAAGCTGGCCCCACTCAGTCAAAACTTTTGCGTACAGTAGAAGGGGATAACATTCCTATAGTGCACATGAAAAATATGCTAGGGAAGACAGTCTGGGTTATTCCTGCCTTGGGCAAAGGCAAACCCATCCGTGGGATTACTTTTGCTCAAGGACCTGGGTGCACTTGGTGGGTGATGCGGGAGGATGGGGAGGTCCGATCTGTACCTCAAGGGGATTTGATTTTGGGTGAGAATAGCCAATGAATTAAATTGTATGGTGTTAATTACTATGTAATACTGTATATCATAATTTCTATGATGGTTATGTGCCATATTAACAGTATTACAATAAGAATCACCCAGATTAATGAAGAATGAACTTTGACGAAACCGAGCAAAGTGCAGCAATGATAGAAC
>NW_008794211.1:2326835-2331298 GCF_000699145.1 Aptenodytes forsteri | reverse complement strand
GTGGTGAGCAATTGCATTGTGCATCACTTATTTTGTATATTCTTTTATCATTATTATTAATATTATTATTTACCCTTCCTTTTCTGTCCTATTAAACTGCCTTTATCTCAACCCACAAATTTTACTTTCTTTTTCCCGATTCTCTCCCCCATCCCACTGGGGGAGGGGGGAGTGAGCGGACGGCTGTGTGGTGTTTAGCTGCCTGCCGGGTTAAACCACAACAGCAACTGGGTACTTAAACCTGGGTATTTGTACTATTAATATCTCTCATATCAGGCTTCACTCCACCAAAGCAAAGGAAAATAGAAGAGAAAGGAGTCACAGTATGACCTTCTCATGGTAAAAGCTAAAATTAGGCTGCTTCATTATGTTCTGCTTTATAGATATGAAGAAAAGAAAGAAAAGGGAAGGGTCAATATATTTACTTTAAAACCTTTTTTTTTAAATTATTTTGGTTTCCTGTAGCTGCCATACAACATAAAAGCCACAGAAGTCTTTGACTGTAATTCTCATATTCATATGGAGAGAAATAACTTCTCTCTGTGGATTAATTTATTTGATTGATAATATGTAGAAGATCCATTTTCATAAAGTTGTTTTTGATATTTCTTCTTTATTTTAATGCTCAGCTCTTGTTTTGCATCACTAAAATAAATAAAAAACAAAGCTGAAGACTCAATTTGGAATTTGTTTCAGATTTTAAAACAAATGACAAAGTTTGTCCTTGCATTAGAATTAATTAAGCATGTCTCTATTTTTGTGGAGTATTTTCAGGGGAATGGTAATTTCTAGACATTTCTAATAAAAACAGTTCATAACAAGATCAATATCATGACTTTCTAATTATGAAGTTCTCGCTATTATTCAAGTACTCACTATAATCAGTTTAACTCATTTACCAGCAGGGGGCTTACAATTGAAAATTTGGAGGGGTTGAAATGCAAAAGCAAACTGCTGTCTCCTTGTTACAAAAACATATTGCTAAGTTGCTTGACATCTTAATACAGCATGCTATCAAAAGACATCCAGCAATACTGCTGCTACACCAAAGGTTGTTACAATGAATTGCTAGATGTCCCTCTAGCAGCCTCACTGATTACAGGTATTAGATGAATTTCAACTTAAATATAAACCTAACAGATTTAACATGTAGCAGAAAAAACAGCGTGAGAGGTACTACGGGCACCAGGCAGTTTATAGTCCATCACTGTAGGTACGCTATTCATATGGTGCTGATATTCTAGCACCCACTGCCTAAGGTTTCACAGGGCACGGGCCATTTTCCAGTTAGCTACAAAATCAGGTGGTGTTCAGTGACTGCAGGAAAAAAATTCTGGGAGAATGGTAAAATTTGTATGTCATTGTTATGGGTAAGAGTTGTTTCTGGACTTTTTAGTGCAGATGGGTCTTTTTCATGGGCTGTGAACGGCAAGCTTCCAGTCTCTGCATCTGCCTTAGTGAAACAATTTAGTGCTGCTATGCTGGCAACCTAGTAATTAGCATCACACACAGAGTGAGCCTATTTGTCTCCCTGTGATAAATATAATGTACACAAACAGAGGATACTCTCATGAACATAAATATATGTTGACAGCCCTATAATAAAGATGAACTAGTTTTAACAAGTCCAGTAGCATGCAAAGTTTTTCTGATCAACTTACAAGCAGTGATATATAAACTAAACTGGTAAGCATTTGTGATTAAACTGAAAATATAAGAAAATATATGGAAAAAAATCAAGTAACATAAAAATATTTTTATTTTGAATATTTATTTTTTTAAAATGGAAATATCAGTTCCTCCCAGTGTGTCTTTATTTTGTGAGAGGTTATCTTGATCAGAATAATGCCAATAATTGATTGTTTGCTTTGTGGACTGAACCAAGGATAAACTCAGGTTCAGTCATTCCCAAATTACTTTTTGTTTGTCTTTTGGCAATTAAGTGTGTGTGTGAGAGTAATGGAAAACACTTGTGGATATTAAAATACAATGATTTAAATATGTTTTTAAATTTCTGAAATGTTCCAATAGCTATTTAATAAAAATAAAGGTAATGAAAGAGTGAATTTAGAAACTACAATTGATGGTGGAAGTATTTCTTAGACTGTACAGTATGGCAGCAGTCAGAAAACTCAAGCAAGATGCAGAATCCATCTTTATGGATTTAATCAGATTTTTTTTTCTCTTGCAGTAGAAAGAGAAGATTTAAGTTTTTCTGCAATAGCCAAAGTGCATTCTGAACACCATGAATTTTAAGACAAACCTTAGTCTCTGCTGTTGATACTGTTCTTCTCTACATTAAATATTTAAGGGTTCTTTAAAACCTCAAGCAAAAGCTTAGGTTTGTAGTTCAGTTGCCTAGATCTATACCTAGCTTCCAAACCTTACTACAATGACTATTAAACATTATTGAAGGTAGAGCAGAGTCCCTAGGAGAGACTGACAGCATCCTTTCCCAAAGCATGCCATAGGATAGTAGAGCATTCTCACTGGATATCTTGGCTGAGATCCCTGAAGAAAAGCAAAGGAATTCTGTCATGGACTTTGGATGAATGCCTTAGTCACTAGGTTATTGGATAAAGAAACAGTCAGAGCCTGTGCTATAGGGTTGCAACTCTTTTGTTGTTGATTTTGTTTCAGGGATGGGGTGGCTTCTGTTACAAATCTTTCCAAAACAGAACATTCCAAAATAGGGAAGCAATTCATTGGGCTTCCCCAAACTTCTCACTGCTTTGGGAAGAATTTTTCAGTATAAGGGCATTTTTTTCAAATAATCGTAGATTAAAAAGACAGAAAATAACATCTGATCATGAAATAAGCCTCCTGTGTGACTCGGATTTAAGTATTTCATTTGTTTGTCTTGGTTTTAAGAACAATAATTTGTTCCTGGCAAAATTCTTCCCACCCCAAGGAGTAGTATTGGGTTTTTTTGCATTTTTATAATGCAAAATAAAAAAATATTTTCTATTTATGCTGGTAATTATTTCAATAGTTATCTCTTAAGGTGAGTTAAAAAGAATAAAAAGAATGCAATTTTGTGAAAATCCAGAAACTTTGAAATTTGTTTTAATAGCATTATAGAACGAAATTAAGATCTTCCAAAATCTCTAAAAATATAGCTATAATCAAAGTGTGAAAGACTCCAGTTCCTGTCTGGACAACAGTCCAGCTGTAAGGGCTCTCATGATGCACGTTTTTTTCTCACAGCCAGAGTAGGAACTGAAATTCCTATATCACTGAGGATGACCTGTACGTGCAGCAATCCATATTGCCTATGGTAGAAATGCCATTCAGGAACTGAAGAACGCTTCATGTCATGTAGAAAGTTTAGGGTTTCCACAAAGAAACCTGTATTTGGGGAAAAAAAAAAAAAAGAAAAAAAAGCCAGAATATTCTATACTGCTCACTGTCAAAGAGAGTGTTTTTATTTCTTTTAAATTTGAGTTTCTTTGATACTTTTAGCTACTGTAAACAAGCTATGTCTCAGCGCTTTCTTTGCTAAGCTAAAGAAATAGACTTCATGAAGCTTCTCAGCTTCATTTAGTCTTCTAGTTTTTCAGTCCTGTTTTTCTTGTGTTATATATTTGTGCTTCAATTTGCCATTAACCATATTGTATACAATGTATATATTGTACATATACAACACGTATACAACAGCCATGTGTATACACACAACTGTCACTCTAAATTAAAAAATCAGTTTCCACATGCTAAAAGCGCAAATAAAATTATTTTCTATTCTCACTCATTGTAAGGTTTTGGTTTTTTTTTATCGAAGAACAGCTATTTTCTATCATGGCTATAATGGATACTATCACTGAGTGTTGTTTTTAGCAGTTCCTAGATCTTTTCAGAATAATTAGGTTTAATTTTTCCCTTTCTCAGCTGTGCATTTGGCTATATTAAAACATATTTTGTGCAAATATGCTTAGTTTACTAAGTAGTCAATATTTCTATGAATAATTGCCTTCTTGACCTTTTTTTTTTTTGCTTTTCTGCCAATCTTTTCCTCTGTAAGTTTCATCAACACTGCATTTATGTTTTTACTCTGGATCACTGCTAAAATGTTGAAAAACATAAGGTTAATCCTGATGGACCTTAACTAGAAACGCTGCTACTTGATTGTAATTCCTGATGGTCAATTAAATCTACCAGCAAGCTGACAGAATCACAGTATCACAGAGAGGTTGAGGTTGGAATGGACTTCTGGAGATCATCTTGTCCAACTTCTCTGACCAAGCAGCGACACCTAGAGACAGTTACCCAGGACCTTGTCCAGACAGCTTTTGAATATCTGCAAGGATGGAGACTCTAAAGCCTCTCTGGGCAACCTGTGCCAGTGCTTGGTCACCTTCACAGTAAAAAAAGTGTTTCCTGCTGTTCAGGCAGGACCTTCTGTGTTTTAGTTTGTGCCCATTGCCTCTTGTCCTGTCACTGGGTGTGGTGGTTTAACCTCAGTCAGC
>NW_008794211.1:2317992-2326649 GCF_000699145.1 Aptenodytes forsteri | reverse complement strand
TGCACCTCCAGCCTTCTCAGTCGGTAGAGCATGGAAAACTAAAAAGTCCTTGGCTAGTGTAAGCACTACCTAGCAACAACTAAAACATCTGTGCATTATCAACTTTGTTCTCATCCTAAATCCAAAACACAGCACTGTACCAGCTACTAGAAAGGAAATTAACTCTATCTCTGCCGAAACCAGGACACTGGGCACTACTGAAAGATCTTGACTCCATCTTCTTTACAACCTCCCTTCAGGTATTTATATACATTGATGAGGTCCCCCTGAGCCTTCTCTTCCCTAGGCTGAACAGTCCCAGCTCTCAGCTCTCTCTTTTCTCATAGAAGAGATGCTCCAGTCCTTGCTTTTGCTGAGAGATGTCTTTAGCAGTGGCAAAGGTGTGCTGTTTGAGCCTTTGTGATTTCTTACTCAACATCCTTAATCATCTTAGTAGCCCTTTGCTAGACACTCCACAGTATATCCATGTCTTATACCGAGGAGCCCCAAACTGGACAAAGTACTCTAGGTGTGGCCTCTGCTGAATGGAGGAGAAGGATCACTTCCTTGTTCTGCTGGCAACACACCTCCTAAATGCAGCCCAAGATGCCATTAGTCTTTTTTGCCACAAGGGCAGATTTGTGGCTCATGTTCAACTTGGTGTCTACCAGGACCCCTAAGTCCTTTTCTGAAAAACTGCCTTCCAGCTGGCCAGCCTCTAGTATCTACTGGTGCCTGGGGTTGTACTTCCCCAGATGCAGGACTTTGCACTTCTCTGTTGAACTTCATGAGGTTCCTTCCTGCCCACTCATTTCTCCTGCCTCTGGATGGCAGCACAACCCTCTGGTGTATCAGCCACTCCTCCCAGTTTTGTGTCATCTGTAAACTTGCTGAGGGTACACTGCCCCATCATCCAGATCATTAATGAATTTGTTGACCAGTATTGGACCCAGTATCACACAATTATTGCACAAGTTAATGTCATCTTTACTAGTAGCATTTAATACTTATTTTACTATGACATCATGTACACATTATACGCTACCTGTTTTATCAAACATATTACATTTACATAGCTCTCTTTATCTGCCAAATCTGTTTTTTCGGTGCCTGAAATACATTTGCTTGATAGGCCATTTTCCATAAAACCTTCTCCTATTCTGTAATTAAATATTGTACTAACTCTTTCATTGTTTTGTGTTGCAGTTAAGAATTTCAGTCTTCAGGGAAGCAAAATATGTTATTCCACATCCTGCATATAACCTACACATCAATAAACCAGCAGAGATTTGGGATTTTAAATAGTGAATACTCAGAATAAGATATTTGTGAACAGTCTACAGCCTAGTAATTATTCATGCAAATTGAAGAATAGGCAAGATTCATTATGAATTATTCATCCAACTCTTGGATGAGTGTGTGTGTAATCATTTATTAAAATCTGTCTAGTATCTTGAACAAGTAAAATGCTATGTTTACTTGGTCTAAAAGATGATAGTGTGCTAAGAGTGGAAAATGTTCAAATGAATGAAATGAGAAAATGTATGAATTTAAAATAATCAGAAAGTGCTTTGAGACACAAAGGGAACAATGGAATGATAAGAACATGTGGATATACAAATTATGTGGTTCAAGATTAATGAGTCAGTTACCATTTTGCAGAGTACTGAGATGATTAAATACAAAAATAAAACATTTGAACTTCCACCAATTTTTATTAAGTTCAGTGAATTAATATCAGAAAATAAATCATGACAGTTTTTAGTTGAAGATTCAAATGAACAAAATATGTCACCTGGATAGTTAAACTGAAGCTTGAGAAACAAGATATTTATCACCATTTTCCTATATATTGTGTGGAAGTATTAAAACCAGAGTGTTTCTGAAACTTATGAAGTATAGTGTATTGCACAAGAAATAACCTAATAAATTCAAACTCTATATGAAGAAATAAAAATGAAGATTTTCTTGCTTTTTCTGCTGTACATTTCCAAAGCACCAAATGCATGCTGTTGGAAGGAGAAGTGAAGCATATTTTTATCAGGTACATTTTTTTATTCCCTTGCTGAATTAAAACAAACAAACCACTACCACCAACTCCCTCCCTCAATCCATAAACCAAACAATTGAAGTCACAAAACTTATCAGCCATTTCTTGGGAGTTAGATTATTCTGAGATATTATTATTATTATTAAACAAGCAGATTCAATTTATTTGAAAGAATAGACACTTCAGAGAGAGGCTGGAACTCTGTGCCAGGTGGACTGAGCACAGAAAAGTGCAGGACTTCAGATTCTTCTCCAAAACTTATCTGTATTTAACAGACCGCCTTAATATTAAAAGTCTAAAAAAGATGTAAGTTTTCTCTGGAGAAGATTAATATTTAAAAAAAAAAAAAAAGTAAAACATTCTAGAACTGAGATTAAAAATAACTTAAATTTACTAAGTGACTATCCAGTATTGAAAAATGATAAAATTCCTAGGCATCCCTCTGTTTAGCTGAAACTTTTCCACGTGCCTGGCTAGTCAACTCTAGCCAAATTCCCTCTGGCTTACAGAAATTAAGGAGACAAACCAAAACTTACACATAAACCCAACCCTTTCAGCAGTGGAGCTGTGGAAGGTTTCTTTAAAAAGAAAAACTTAACTTGTTAATCATGTTAAGCTACTAGGTGAAAGCTTATAAAAAATATTCACACCTATACCTATATAATTTATATATTTTACATAATTATTATATTTTATATGAATCTATATACATATGTCTGTATGTATATATATTCTGGCTAGCCAAAAGTGTCAAGAATCCTTGTTCTCGCATCCTGGAGGTACTATGTACATGTGTCCTGTTCTAATATTTCTCGCTAATTGTCTGCTTTGGCTACTGTAGGAGACAAGATATGGGGCTAGATTGATTTTTGGACTAAACCAGTGTGATCATTCTTATGTTCTCATAGTCAGTGCCTGCTCCCAGCTCCATGGTAGACCGTGCTTCTCTTCAAAGTTATTTACCTACCACTAGTGCTCCATACGCCCCAGTTCCAGAGTGGTTTCCCAAGTGACTATTTTGCAGGCAGCTACCTAGTGGGATCTGGATGCAAAGAGTTATCTCCTGAGGTGATTCAAACCCCAAGAAAATGCTCTGATCTCAAGTATATTAAAAAAGTGAAAGTTGTCCTGATATTTGGAGAAAGAAACATACTTTTTTAAAAAATAATGCAAAGGCATGAATAAAGAGATGCAAAAAAACCTGTAGTCAGGACTTATTTTTTCCATATATTTCTTAGAGTGGCTGTACGCCAGAGTTTACACAGGTGTGAAGAAGATAAAGAAAGTATAAGCAGGCAACTACTTTGAATTGTTTCATATTAATCCTTTCCATTGCTTCAACAGAGTCCTCACTACTGATAAAATGGTAAGTTTATTCTTGGTGTCTTTCTTCTGGGGGGCAAAACTCTTAAAAATATTTTTTCTCCTTTTTTCTAAAATTTCTCAGTAAAGTGCTTAGGTATAACTTCAGTGTTCAAGAATGCAGTATTTTGAGTGAAATAAGTTATAAATCACAAACCTTATTAAAATCTGTATTTTCTCTGCCTTAGGTTATAGCTTAATTATCTTAATAATTAAGCTTTATTATGATAATTACTATAATAATTTAATGTGTATATTCTCCAAACACACAGTCTGTCCTTAGGAGGATATGGCCATGCTGTTATCTCCATATCATGAAGGGAGAAGTGAGGCACACAAAAGCTAAATAATTTTATTAATGGCATAGAAAACGTTTGGAATTAACAAATAATTAATAAAAACAGGGAATTAAAGGCAACTTTTTTTCCTAAAACCTAGTGCTCCTTCTATTAACCTTTACCTCAGCCAAAATATTTTAAATATACAAATTTGCTTTATTGTAAATGTGTTTTTGTAGTTGTAAGATTTTTTTTTCCAGTAGAGAAGCAGACACAAAAATTGCCAGAAGCTGTGAGAAAGACATCAGTGTACCAGCAGAAGACAAGTCTGAACTTCAGGCAGTTATACACATTTTGGCCAGTATTTAAGTGCACATTTAATCCAGACCCAGTCAACACTTACTTAGTAATGCTGCTTAACTTGAGTCCTGCAGGCCAGAACAGTTCCAGCAGCTCTAGACATGTACGTACTTACACACACAGGGGAAATTAACTCACAGAAAGAGAGTGAACTCGGAGGAACAAGTATTGATTCTTCATAGAAAAGTTTTATTAGTAGAGATGGTTCTAACCAAATTGTTTTATAAACCCTTATTAAGATGACAGTAGTAGCTTAAAATGTTATAGTATATACCCAGAAGAGTAACTATTCTACATATAACAGCACTGGGGGAAAGGAGGGCCAGTCAAATAATGCCTGGCTCTTTAGAACAAACACTACCACTGTCAGCTGAAAGGCTGAATGGAGATCTAAAGGCAGCCAGGAGCATTTCGGTGTTTCTCACCACACCTCCCCCGACAAAACTGCAGCTCTAGCATGTATCTGCCTCTGCATGCAGGTGTGGGAGCAGACTGATGCAGCAGTGAGTGCGGTTGGTTTTTCATGGGCAGACTGCCTCCACTCCCTCCCATTTACCAGGGGATGTAAATCTTATTCTGTAGCTATAAGAAGATCTTGAAATGAGCTGAGACCCAGTTTCTTATCTGGACCAAAGCTCTGTTCAGCCCAGCTGAGCAAAAGGAGAGAGAATAAAGTGTTTTTTAAATCTAGTTAGTGCCAATATTTATTATTATTTTTCTTAGAAAATAAGAACTGTTGGTGAAGTGTTTCAAACCCCCTAGGGTAATAACTTTCTCAAACTTCAGAAATACCATGCAGTTGCTATAAATCAAAATGCTGTGTGTTTTCATTTCCTTTTCTGTAATTAAAAGTTTGCTTTGATGTTTAAAAGCACAAGTATACCCAAGAGTAGAGTAGCTAGAAAGTGTTCATATTTGATGCTTCTGTAAACTAATACTATTAACATCTTATTAATAACAGAAATTAAAAAAAAAAACAAAACAACTTATGTTAAAAATCTCCCCGGTAAAAGGTTTACTATAATGAGTCCTTTCTTACAGACAACAACAAACCATAAGAAGTGAAAACTGGGAGTAGAAAACCCTCTGGTTTACAAGACATTAAAGTTGTTGGACAGTGCATAGGTTGTAAGAGCTTGACAAGCTAAGAAAAGAACACATTGTTTGAATTAAACCTATAGGACTAGGAAAGAATCTGGGAGGACTTGCATAAAACTACAGTGAAACACTGCTAGGCAATTATGCTATTCTGTATATCACATGGTAAATCAGTTTGATTTAGTAGGGTGCTACTAAACTGCAGGATCTGAGAGTGTCTTGGTTCTGGGCTCTGGCTGTGTCCCACCTCCATGTCCACATGAGGCAGCTTTCCCATCCTTCTTTCTTGGCTTCCTACAGGGTGAAAACCTAACACACAGGCCAGAAGGCAGCAATGATGAGCTCTGGCTGGTTCACCTACCTATCGGACTGAGGTCTCAGTAATTCAGTGTACCTACATCATGATGCAAACATACAGAAAAGGGATGGTCTTGGGTTAAATGAAGACAGTTCCACATATTGCATACCTTGGAATTAGAGAATTTGTGATATGGAGAGGGGCTGAGAGAACTGGGACTGTTTAGCCTCGAGAATGCTTAGGGGAATCTGATCAATGTCTATAAATATCTGATGGGACGGAGTAAAGAAGACAGAACCAGACTTTTCTCAAAGGTATCCAATGAAAGGACAAACTGTAATGGGCACAAACTGAAATAATGGAAATTCCTCATAAACTTTTTTTTTTTTTCTGTGAGAATGTTGGAACACTGGCACAGGTTGCCCAAAGAGGTGGTGGAGTCTCCATTCTTAGAGATATTCAAAACCTGACTGGACACATCCCTAAGCAATCTGCTCTAGTTGATCCTGCTTTGAGCAACAATGCTGGACTAGATGATCTCTTTTCCAACCTCAACCATTCTCTGATTCTGCAGTTCTGTGATATTAATACATATATGCATATATATATTCATACACACACTAATATATCCTATATCGTATATCATATATCATATGTCATATATCATATATCAAATATATACATGTCTAAATATATATATACACTTGAGTGTAGATTAGTCATCTTTAATTTACATGACATTGCTGTTATATATGGGAAAATTCACCCAGCAGAGACTTGTATTTGTTGGCGTATTTTCTACTTCTATCCTATTATATAATTTTCAGTAAAAGCTCTCGATTAAAAGTGACCGGCTCAAGAGATAGTGAGTAGCGTTAGCAACAAACTACTTCTGTCTGTGATCGTGTGTGTGGGTGAACCTCATAGATCTAATTCACAGGATGACTGAAAGTAATTAAAGAGTTACAGACAGAAAAGTTATGGATTAAAATAAATAAGGGAATGTTGGGAGAAATCATAAGAAATGTATTTTGTCTGGCTGGGATGGAGTTAATCTTCTTCAAAGCAGCCCTTATGGTGCTATGTTTTATATTTGTGATCAAAACAGTGTTGATAACACACCAATGTTTTAGCTATTGCTGAACAGCACTTGCACAGTGCCAAGGCTTTCTCTGTTTCTCACACTGTCCCCCTCAGCAAGTAGGCTGGGGGTGGGCAAGAGGTTGGGAGGGATGTACAGCTGACCCCAACTCACCAAGAAAAGGTATTCCATACCATGTAACACCATGCAACCCAAACTATTCTATGATGCTATGATTCTATGCTCAGCAATAAAACTGTGGGGAGGAGTCTTTCCAAAGTAGCTGGTGCTAGGAGCCTGGCTGGGCATCGGTCTGCTGATGAGATATGATGAGTGATTGCCTGTGCATCAGGGTTTTTTTTTTTCTTTTCCTTATTTTTCCTTCACTTATTTAACTGTCCTTATTTTGACCCAGGAATTTTTCTTGATCCTGTTAGGAGGCTGGAGTGAGTGAGCGTCTGGTGGGTGCTTAGTAGCTGGCCAGGGTCAACCCTTCACAGATGTGTATGAACAACATATACTCATCACCAGCAATTTTTCTCCACATATGTACCTTACTGATCTTTAGTACCTGCTGATGTGGATGTGCACATCATTCTCAGGCTGTGATTCCAAGTTTGAACTTAGTCTAGATGTATTATTTCTGACTGAACTTCAAAGAAAAAGTATCATGCTAAAAATACAATGAAAGAAAAGTTCAAAAGGGAATTTATTTCAAAATAAAACATAAGAACTTTAGCTATCTCCAGTGTGATTTTGTACAATTTAAGTAAGAGTCCAGAAGATCACATGATGTCAAAGTTTAACCAAACTAATAATAGTTGCTGTTTATTTTTATTCCTCTCTCAGTTAATTGTTTTGTAGCATAACAAGAATTTGTTAATGAAATATATTGTTTTCCTCATGTTCTTGTTGAACTCAAATGCCACTGGAGCTGGAACTAATTGGCAGTCTCAGCAGGGATGGAAAGAGTTGAAAAGGAATGGAGAATGACTGAATTTTTCTCTC
Organism: Aptenodytes forsteri; assembly: GCF_000699145.1. Classification (NCBI taxonomy): domain Eukaryota; kingdom Metazoa; phylum Chordata; class Aves; order Sphenisciformes; family Spheniscidae; genus Aptenodytes; species Aptenodytes forsteri. The sequence continues at coordinate 2,319,135 of NW_008794211.1, read as the reverse complement.
ACCTCTAGAAACAGCCTCCTGAGCTTTTGAAGCCAGTAGCAGGACATTATGAACACAATTACTTATGTGGCTCATACTGCAACTGGTCTGCGGATAAAAAGAGGTTCTTTTTTTCTGTCAAGTCTATCAGTATTGGGTAAATACAACTTAAGAGATGAAACAAAAAGGAAAAGCAGCTGTAGAGTTTTGATGAGCCATTAAAACACAGCATTTTGGCTCTTGGAGTTTCTAGTATTCTAGTATGAATTTTATTCTTAGATCTGCTTCAGTTTGCCCCTAACACATTCTAGTTCAGAAAGAAATTGAGTGTAGTTATAGTTTTCCAGATGTATCCTTCATTAAATCCTTTTGAAATATTCCAATTTCTTTCCTGGAGTAAACATATTCTCCAAAGTCCCCATGAACAGACAGATTTCTTAATAAGCCTAACGCTAAGGTAAGATTAAACCTTTCCTAATTACTAAGCCGCAAAAAAAAGCACATTGTTTGCATGAGGTATTTGGAATAAGATCAAATCCTTCCAATATAACCATCTGAACTGTAAGAACTCTACGCTAAACTAATTGTCTAGATGTCATCCATGGCTACTGAATGAATTAAATGGATGAGTCATTGTCTGGAAGTCCTTCTCCCTTTTCATGAACCAGACAGGACTTTGTGATAAAATAGTAGTTAAGAATAAAATTTGCACTCGGGGGAGGAAATTTATGTGTTTATATAAATAAGATACATATACAAGACCTGAGTGTCAGTATTTCAACATTTTTTTTAAACATAAGAAAATGAGAACTTGTATTATCTACAATCATAGCTGTTGCCTTAATGTGGTCACCATACACTGATCACTAAGACTTTTGTCTGCAACTGTGACAGTTTATTTACGTACTTTTTAAAAATATTCCTTGAAAGCTTCTGGATTTGGCTTAACTGTAAGGGAGTCTGGAGTCCTGTTTGGCGGGCAGACCTTTCCATGTGTTTCCATGTACTGGAATGCTTTCACCATGCAATATATAGATATATGTTAGACACACAGATATCTATTTAGATAATAGATGTATAGATCTATATAATATTTATAGAATCATAGAATCATAGAATCATTAAGGTTGGAAAAGACATCTAAGATCATCGAGTCCAACCGTC
>NW_008794211.1:2294639-2315242 GCF_000699145.1 Aptenodytes forsteri | reverse complement strand
CACCCCTAGGCTCATCTCTAGCGAGCCTAGTTTTATCCCCTTCCCCCTTCGAACCTAGTTTAAAGCCCTCTCAATGAGCCCTGCCAATTCATGAGCAATGATCCTTTTCCCCCTGTGAGATAGCTGGACTCCATCTGTCGCCAGCAGGCCCGGTGCCGTGTAAACCTCCCCATGATCAAAAAAGTCAAAATTCCTCCAACGGCACCAGAATTCCTCCGACGGCACCATATATTTATATGTAATATAAGATAATATAACATAATATAACATAATACAACATATAAAACACGGATATATATCTTGCCTTTTGGGAGCATGTGAAATCCATGAAGGGAGTCTAAAGAAAAAATCATGGAGAAGACAATTCTAAGTAAATTAAAGAAAGCTGGTGCGGTTTTTCAGACCCCCACAAGCTGCTGCTGACCATATCTATGTCATATTCTAGTTCAGATATATGTTAGACTTTGCCATAAATATCTGGAAAAACACAGGATTAACCAAGAGAGATGAATTTGTGATAGAGTAGGGTAAAAAAATCCATATGCTTCTTGGGCGGGAGGCAGAAATTAGCCCTTTTTTACCAACAATATTTGCCATTTTCATTAATTTTTCATTTACCATATTTTTATTTCTTTATCATTTGATTTTCCATAACCTTTTTCTCAATATCTGTTAGTCATGATTTAAGACTGTAACATGGAAAAGCTGGACTGAAATAGTTTCATCCAGGTTGGTAAAAACAATTTTTCTTCTTGCCAGCTAAGTGATATGAAAACACAGTATCAGAGATTCCTATTTTGAGTTTGGTTAGTGTTATCTGAAAGAGAAGCTGCTGAGTACCATTAACTGCTAGAGGTCTCAACTGAATTAGAGTCCCATTGCATTACGTGACAGACTGTTTAAGTCCAGAAGACTATGTAAATAACTAAAACTGTCAATCAATGTGAGGGAAGCTTCAGGTAGGTATTCCTATCCCAGGATCATACAGCAGTTGTCAACCAAATTCAAAGTCTCTGGGTTTGCTAAACCTAAGCTTGTATCAAAAAGCCATTGCCTTTTAATTCACATCCTAGAAAATCAGTTTCACTTCTTACTGATAGAGGCATATTCAAGTTTTTTGCGATCCCACTTCGGAATCTCATGCTAACCCAGCTTCTTAAACTAATCCCATGGCCCTCAGAAATACGTGCTTATAGCAGCACTTGTGCTACCTGGTAAATCAACATCAGTATGTTCCACAGCTGCGTGCTGAGTATACGCACAACAATGACAAACAGATCTCTATCATGATTGCATTTTTACTGCTTTAAATACACAAAAAATGGCTATATAACTGGTATTTGGAGCACATATGGTAGTTTGTCAGTTACCGTCACTAAAAATGATATTTTTCAAAGCTGATGATCTTCTAACAAAAAGTGAATTAAAATAATCATGTCCCAAATGGGAAAAAAAAAAATCAGAACACTTTAAATTAAGACAAATAACTTCTTGCTAAAACATCTAAATATTAGCTTCAGTAATTCCTTTGCTTAAAAAACTGCTTAAGTTCTGTGCTACACGAACAATAAATTTTAGCACAAATGTGGGGTTTGTAACATGAAATTTACACTTGACTTTAACTTATAAATATTTCATTGATTAAATATTGCATAGCCAATGACATTACAGATATGACTCATAAAACTTCCTCAGTAAATCATACAAAAACATTAAAGCTTAAAATGATGAACTGCATAAATCCAGCATTTGTCATTTGTAACTTAGTTTGCTCATGATTTAACTTAAACTATGCAACACACAGAACTTCCTAGAAGTAAACTGAACATAGTAATTACAAGATGAAGGGTTATTATTTTTAGTAGTTACTAACTTTGTGCTGATTTGTGGGGAAGAGGCCAGAAAGAAGTGTTCATGTGATTTAAATTTCTCAGATGTATCTGTTACTGTAAGCCACAGTAAAAATGCTGTACATATAGCAAGGATGGAGAAAATTATTCCTGAGTAGCTGTGTGAGCAGGTGCTGTGGCCACATGGATCCAAACACATACATACAGGCTTGTAAGGTTAAACAAATTATTTTCAGGGGTTCAGCCATACTTGTGAGTCAGTAGTAGATCATGTATCTCAGCCAAGGATCTCTGGAAGCACCTAGTGCTTTTTGTAGGTCTTTCAAGCCTCTTGCCTCTGAGCAGATGGGCATGTTCTCCTCACCTATGCTTTTTTTTATGCAGAGCCCTGATTATTAATTGTGTAAAGAGACAGAAAAGGGTTACATTTTTATGTGGGTTAATAGGTTCTCCTACCTTGGTATAGTCTCTTAAGGACTTAGAAGGTAGTGGTGGGTGAACCTTGCCTATAAGGTATGGAGTATTTCAGGCTTATCTCCTGTTTGCCTTCAATATGTCTACAATCTCACTGGATTAAACTACAGATGTGAATGTATTGCCTACATTATGTTGATTATGTAATTCAGACCAAAAAAGTAGTCAAGTTAAGTCTCATTACCAATCATCTGGGCTATGCAGTTCCCCAACCTAAAAGATCCCTTTTACTGTTTGAAAATAAACAATGGATTTTCTTTCATGTGGTATAAAAATGCACTTATTTTCCAACACTGCTTCAGATAAAATGCATCTTTCAGAGTGAAGTGCTTTATCATACTATATACAAGTTTAATCTATGTTAAAAAAGGAATTTCCTTTTTAAGTCTGAATATGTGCACTTAAAAAGTATTTCACTCCTTCTGTGGCTGAGACTTCACAGAATTAGAAGCTAAGGTAACAACATCTTGGAAATGTAAATAAGCCCTCACTGACATCAAGTTTGCAATGTCTTAAACTTTGATGGTTTTGGTCCAGTGAAAAGTTAGCATTCACTGCCCATACTGTCCATAGGCTGTGTAAGGAGTAGCAGGCATTTCAGAAAGGAAATCAAACACCATTAGATGATTAGGAAGGTGTTCAAGTTTATCCATTAGGAAATGTTAAATCCTTTATGCTCTCAGGAACACAGTTTTATAGGGCAGAGCAGCAAGTAGATAGCTCTATTCATGCTGTTCCAGAACTTCACAGTAGACAATTGGTCTTTTAAATTTCTTTGATTTCTGTGTTAAATTGGAAGAAAAGGGTTTAGTAGCAAAAGACGAGAAGAACAAGGCAATGGTAATGATTTTGTGGTGTTGATCAGGAACAGGGAGGTCTTGAATGCTTGTTCTTGCTACAAGAATTAAGACTTCCAAGCAGTGATTACAAATAATTGGGATTGGACTAGGACTAGGACTAGGTGGAAAATACGTGCCTACTACTGTGGGTGTGTTGGGTTCAGTCCCATATAAAGAAGGAGGTTTCTGCTGCTAAGAGAGCTTAAATTCTCGTTTTATTTTTCATTAGGCATGCTACTACATCTTCTTCTTGATCAGGCTGTTGGTCCCTATCAGTGCAAGGAAACATTGCAAGGTGGCTCCAGCAGGATTTAAGTTTTACTGCTGTTCCCAGCTGTCAGTGTCCCTGTACTCCTTGTTGCATTGAAGGGATAAGCACAGATTATTGCTCACAAGCTATAGTAGGGATAGCAAATGGCTCAGTGGAGAGGTGTCAGGTATTTTGCCTCACCGATCCTCTTCAGGCCCAGAGGGATTTTTCAGTGTGTATGGGGAAGTATTCTGCTGAAGCAAAACTTCCCTACATTTATTCACATTTTTTCTCCCTATTCCTGTATAGCTTGGGCATAGAAATATATTATTTAGCCTTTATTTATGGCAACTCTGGGGCATTATAATGCAAGGGTAATTTTTACCATGACATGGCAGTGCAAATGCAGGACTATAATTTAGTGCATTAAGTGTCATTAGACCTCAGCAGAAAATCAAACTGAGTATTGTTGCATGTAAAATCATAAATGTTCATCTCTGAAGAAGAAGGAAAAAAAAGACTTTGCAATAGGAACACTTTTCCTTTCAAACTCAATATACAACAGATCTGGATAAAACGAGATGACTATCAGTTGAGTTTTGGGGCTTTTGTTCTGTTCTACAAGTAACAGTAAGAATTATTTACTTACATTACAAAACTGAATAAATAGTAGTACATGTAGCAAACAAAGGAAAGGGCTGAGACTCAGAGGATGCTGAAACATTCAATTGTTTCTGATAGAGAGCAGTCATTTGTAAGTAGGTTATTTTTGTCTCTGGTGGTGAGGAATATACTAAAAGACTTCCTGTTTTATCAGGAATCTGTAGCTTTACACAACTTGGCATTTATTTTTCCTTTTAATTATGACTAGAAAAATCCAGTACTAAAGCCATTGGCTATTTATCAGTGTTTACAGTCATGAGAAGGTTTGTGGAAAGTTCACACTATACACATTAAAGTAGTTATATATGTATATATGTATAGTTTTATATTTATTTTAGTAATGACTGGATTCTGGATGAATTTCTGGAACTGCACAGAAATGTTCATGTAGGTTTCTGTCTGTCATGACTACAGAGGCTGCTTGTAATATGACTCAGCCCTTTTTCCTACTTTATGTTTGTTATACTAAATCTTTGATAAAATTTCTAATTTGAAGTAAAATCAAAGGAACATTCATTATCAAATATTTATCGACTGGAAGTTTTAGCCAATATTCTGCATTATTAAGGCTAAGATTTAATTTACAACATAGAAAATATAGTGCAAAAGGAATAATTTTTTTTTTCCTCTCTGAGCTTTGTCCTCAACAGTTGAAATAAATAGTCATTATTCACCTTATCAGATTTGTTTTCGTCCTTCTGAAGCAACTGAACTATAAGTCCTTTTCCTTAGTATCTTTAATATTGGGTCTGAAAAAAATGCTTGATCTGAAGTTTTTGTGGTTTTTCTTTCTTTCTGTTCTTTCTCAAAATCTGACTGTCTCTTTACAGTCAGGAATCCAGGTCCTGTCAGCTCAAGATAGCTCTGAAGATGGGGGTTGTTTGTTATTTGTTATTTTGTTTGGTCAGTTTATTTTTCAGCTTCTATTTTTCTCTTGTCCCCAAGCACTAAAAATATACAAATACAATTCTATTATATTTAGTGCTACTTGTCCTTTAGACACTTAGTTCTTCCTTTTCTGACCCTTTCCTACCTTTCCTCAATCATCTAAAGTTGCACCTGCTGCTTCTGCCTTTTCTCCCCAAAGGACTTTTACTTATCCTGTGTTCATTCACTGCTTTTCTGTTTTCCATCTTTAGCAAGTTTCATTGGGAAGGCACTTGACTACTTTCATACTTCTAATTTTCTTTTGAAATTATCACTTTAGAAGGATGGGGAAAAGCAGCTGCTGTGATGCTGAGCTCTATAACAGACAGAAGAAATACTAATCATCTGGAGAGATGGAGAATTTTAAATAATATGTCAATAATGCTTGGATCTTAAAAAGAAATGGGATAGTCAATGCCTTCATATGCACTGGAAAGCTGATGATAAAAAGTGTCATCACAGCTAGGTGGAACTACTCCATAAGAGAGTTCTTCTTAAATTCCTTCTGTAACATTGATGCCACAGAGAAATAAACTGTCCTCACAGTGCCAGAACCTCTTCGTACCACTAAAGAGAAGAGTTTTGGGGAAGGTAAATAATAGCTATTAGGAAATTAGTTTCTTGTCTCTAGCTCTAATACCATTTGCATATATCAAATTTTAATAGCTAAAAATTTTCCATCATATATAAAAATACAATAATTTATACATTTATAACATTAATGTTTCAATTTCTTCCTCCACAATTCAATGGAAAAGACCCACACCAAAGCCAGAAATATAGCAGTGCCCTTGCAGATACACATAATTCGTTATTGCATGACAATATCAGTAAATTTAAACTGAATAAAGAATCACTTTCTTCTAGAAAAGAACTACTTCAGGCTTTTTGTAAAAAACAGGTGAATTTTCTGTTGGGGTGTGTCAGCTCATTGAATCGAATCTTTCCATGAGGTGGAGTGGAAAAAATAAACCTTTCAGAAGGGAAAAAAAATACAAAATGAAGAAACCAAACAGAAAGAAAGGTAGAAAGCTTTTAGTACAGCGGTGCCAATACTTCAAGCTTCAAGGCATTCACCTGGAGTATTGATACTCCAGACTGATAATCCAGGTTCCTTGCTGTGCTCAGCTCAAAGCAAACAATTTCCTATATGTCAGGCAAGTGTTGCGATTAGTTGTTCATTCTGGGACAAATCTCTTGTCTCTTGCACTTTGTTTAAAAGGTTTTCAGGAATACTTTACCATGTTCTAGAGAAGTTCCCTAGATATTGAATTAGTCTCTCATTTGACTTTTTGACATAAATTTTTGAAAGGCCTTATGTAAGGGTATGTGGAAGGAGAGTGTCTGCTCCTTTAAGGGTGTCTGGTCAAGGACCTTTTTCAATGCAGCAAGGGGTAATAAGATGCACTGGTTTTGGCTGGGATAGAGTTAAATTTCTTCATAGTAGCTAGTATGGGGCTATGTTTTGGATTTGTGATGAAAACAATATTGATAATACATCAGTTTTAGTTACTGCTGAGCAGTGCTTGCACAGCAGCAAGGCCTTCTCTGCTTCTCACCCCTCCCTACCAGCGAGTAGGCTGGGGGTGCACAAGGAGTTGGGACGGGACACAGCTGGGACAGCTGACCCCGACTGACCAAAGGGATATTCCACACCATATGATATTGTGCTTAGCAATAAAAGCTGGGGGAAGAGGAAAGAAGAGGGGGATGTTTGGAGTTAAGGTGTTTGTCTTCCCAAGTAACCATTACATGTGATGGAGCCCTGCTTTCCTGGAGATGGCTGAACATCTCCGTCTGATGGGAAGTAGTGAATGAATTCCTCATTTTGCTTTACTTGCGCGTGCAGCTTTTGCTTTCCCTATTAAACTGTCTTTATCTCAACCCACAAGTTTTCTCACTGTTACCCTTCCGATTCTCTCCCGCATCCCACTGCGGGAGGAGTAAGCGAGTGACTGTGTGGGGCTGAGCTGCCTACTGGGGTTAAACCAGGACAGAAGAAAAAAAGGAAGTAATAAACAAGAACTTCCAGGGACACAAACCTGACCAACAAAGGATAAGAGAGGCGATGATGAGAACCAAACCTGGTCAGTCACACTAATTGATGAGGGCATGCGAGAGTGTGAGAATGTTTATTCTGGCAAGGTTATCTGACTGGGGATCTTATCAATTGGGAAACCAAGGGAAAAGGTGGCAGCCAGAAACCAAACTATACCAAGACACAGACCTGACAAAGCAAACATGGAGACAATGACAGGAAACAAGCCTCACCACTCATACTAATTGATGGGTTATCAAGAAACCACAGATGCTACTTCCAGGAAGATCAACATGGACTTTGCGACTGATAAGATTGGAAACCAGAGGAGACCCTGGCCTGGGAGGGGTGAGGGAATCATAGAGCTGTACAAACCTATGTACAAAGCTGTACAGACCTGCAAGGGAAGGGGGAGCAGGCAGAAAAAGGTATAAAAGGGTCTGGTCCTGTGTAAAAAAGGGGCCAGTCAGTACACTTGGCTGGCTGAGCCCTATGCCTGATCACTGCAGTCTGTCCTATCCTCTTATATCTTCTTAATAAATCTTTTCTTAACTGTCTCTCTGTATAATCTCACTCTCTATCCACTGTGTGTGTGTGCTGCAAGGACTAGGTGCCAGTTACTGGTAAGACCAGTACTGACGTGAGTGAAAATTGGCACCAGCTACTGGAGTCAGACCAGGGCTGTGGGCACCCCTGGCCTGTGGTGCCAGCTACTGGAGCAAGTAGGTGTCTTGAACATCCAGCCACTGGAGTGGGAACTGTGTGTGTCCCAAAAACCAGCTACTGAGCGGGACTGGCATGAGTGTGGTGAGTGAGGGGCTCTGTACCAGCGGCTGGAGCGGGACCACAGGTCACAGTCTGTGTGCCTGGTGCTGGCTGCTGGGGGGAGAGCGTCTGTATCTTCCCCAATCCTGGTGTGTGTGGGGTCTGTGTGTGTATTCGCTAGCAAACTTTAAGCTGGACTAGATGGTGTGCAGGGGGGCCTCGGGTTTGGGCTGGGGTATCAGGTGGGCAGGGGTTCTGTGCTGGTATGCTCAGGGGGACTAGTGAATGTGGAGTGCATGAAGGAAGAATGTGTGAGTGCTGTGTGTTTGCTAGTGAGCATCAAGCTGGACTAGCCAACAAGTAGCAGAACCATGAAGCGGGTAAGGGGGCCCAGGATCTGGGCAGGGGTGCCAAGCAGACAGAGGGGCCGTGCTGGTGCTTGAGGGATCCGTGAATGTAGGGTTGTGAACCTGGAGAGTGTCTTGTGTGTGCCTTCACTAGTGAACTTCTGTCTTTACCAGCTGAAGAGGAGGAAGGGCACATGGCTCTCCATATTTATGTTTTATATGAGTCCTATACATGGTGCAGTTGAAGGCACCACCTTGCCTGGTGGCAATCTGTGGGATTGGCCGTATCAATGTCTAGAATGTGTCTGCGTCTGTGTGTGTGTCTGTGTGTGTCTCTGGGACACATTCTCAGCTTCGCTAATGGTTGAGCCTGCAACCAGGAAAGCTCCAGCCATGTCCCTCAGCCTGGGCATAGACCATGGGTGCCTAGGGCACTGGCCTGGGCTCCAGCAGCCAGGCTGGAGAGGTCCTGGGCTGGATCAGCTGGAGGAGGTGGCCACACTCTCTTACACCACTTAACACTTACTTTCATCCCAATGAAGAATGAAATAAATTTCGGAGATTCAAAACCAGTAATGGTGGAGTAGGAAAACCCCTTTTGTCATCATCTTAAATCAAGAATTTTTGATATGTGTACTGTATGTTTATCTGGCACCTAGCAAAAAGGAAACCAGTCCGTAGCACTAGCTTTTAGGTGACTTCACAATACAATATTAAAAACCCCCTCCTTTTGATGATGTGTCCTTAGGATTAGGCACAATATTGATAACAATATACATTGAGAAATACAAAAATTTCACGTATCACACTGTGCAAAGGCTTACATTAATACAAACATTATTTTAAGGGTAAAGGAAAAATGTTCAGAATTTATTTTGCATTGTTCTGAAAACTGAGGGGGTTGTAGAGCTTATTGCTACCGCTTTTACAATGTATTTTACGTGAAAAAGTAGGTTAGGAAGTTAAAAATCTGAACAAAGGCTTTCACTGGCATTTCTATTTATTTCTCAAATAATACTTAATGTTAATTTGTACTGTGATTGCTTTTTCTGTACTTACCTCTTTCAGGTCAGAAGCTTTAAATTGATAGCCATTTTTCCCCTAATCTGCACAGAAAACACTAATTAATGAGTCATCCCTGTTTTAGACCTTTGTGATAATTTTACTTCCTTCCCCAAGCCTTCTCATACAAATCTACCCTTGAAATTATATGTTTAACTATAACAATGAAGGAGATACTTCCATATGTCTTTGACCTTTCTGTCTTGAGAGGCACAGTAATGGCACTGTTGCATGAACTAGCAAAGCCCCTCAAAGTATAGAGTAGATATGGAACAGATTATGTTTGGTTTAGGCTTATTAACTTTTGGACAGATTCCATGCCACTTTATATATGGCATTTCTAATGAAATGACTGGAATCTCAGTGGGAGTTCTGTGAGTAGTTTAGCAAGAGGCGATTAAAAATGAGGAAAACATAAGGTACAGTGAAGCAGAGTACTTAGATTAACAGTGTTGTAAAATATGGAAATTTAGGCCCTTCTTTATAGCATTGAAGGAGGCCAGGTGTGAACTCAAGTCACATGGGGTTCTCATCTAATTTCAAGGAAAAAAAAAATCATTAGGTTATATAATATAAACATAGTTCCTTTTTTCCTTACTTTTGAAGGTCTACATTGTGCAGTCTAAAGGTGATCACACTCGCTGGGAGTTTTTCTATATAATCCTGTTTGGACAAGCTTTAACTCATATTTCTTTACTGCACAGTTCACACTGAGAGCTTTTCCTCATAGGTCCCATAAAAATTCCTTCAAAGCTTAGTAATGTTCAGATCTGTCCTTCATTCCTGTCCTCTATTATTACCTTCTGGAGTATTGCCTGATGTAGAACATTCCCATCAGTGGAGAAATATAGTGAAATTAAATAAGAATTTTCTTAACAAGTCTTAAATACTTGCCTAAAGGTACTCCCATGCTTAGCACTGAAAGCATATGTCTTGGTCTTACAGCATGTCTAAATGGATTTATGAAAGAAGAACAAAACATTCTGAGGTGGCTAGCCTGAGCCAGCTCCAGTGTGTGTGCAGTGTGCCAATATGGTTGGTTGTTCCTAAACTCAAGTATGGTGCTGCTAATGTGTCTATGCAGCCTTATATAGACCCACTCTGATTCAGAGCACCATAAGTGAAGCTCCCATTTCTACAACTGCCAGACTTGATACAACTGGGATATTCCTTTTCTTGAGGATCTCTAAGAGGAACAATATAAAAACATTGTAATTTTCTCTGTGTACAAGCAAGCAATCATAAATTAACAGTTGCAAATGCATCAGTAATTACATTACTTGTAATTCTGGTTCGGTATTTGATACTTTGAAACTTTGGCTTCATCTTGACTGTATGGCAGATGTATGACATGGTGTGACCAGGACTCCAGTTCTCTACAGTTACATCTATAGCAGTAAATTAAACAAAGCAGAAAATCACAGAATCACAGAATCAAAGCAGCACAAAACAGTTAATGTTGGAAGGGACTTCTGGAGATGACCTAGTCCTAGCCCCTTGCTCAAAGCAGGTTCAGCTAGAGTAGGTTGCTCAGGGCCATGTCCAATTGAGTTTTGAATATCTCCAAGGATAGAGACTCCACAACCTCTCTGTGTAACCTGTTCTAGTGTTTCACCACCCTCAGAATAAAAAGATTTTTCTTATGTTTAAATGGAAATTCCTGTATTTCAGTTTGTGCCCTTTGCCTCCTGTGTTCTCAGTGGGTGCCACTGAGGAAAGTTTGACTCCATCTTCTTTACTCCACTCATCAAGTATTTATACACATTGATCAGTTCCCCCTGAGCCTTCTCTTCTCCAGTGAAAATGATCCCAGATGTCTATCCTTGTATGTCAGGTGCTCCAGTCCCTTTATCATCTTCATGCCCCTTCACTGGACTCGCTCCAGTATGTCTGTATCTTTTGTACTGGGGAGCCCAGAACCTGAACCAGCACTCCAGATGTGTCTTACCAGGGCTGAGCAGAGGGGAAGGATCACCTTCCTCTATCTGCTGGCAATGCTTTCTACCTAATGTCCCCCAGAGTGCTATTGCCCTTCTTAGCTGCAGAGGCACAGCACTGGTTCATGTTCAATTTGTTGTCCACAGGGACCCTCAGGTCCTTTTCTGCAAAACTGCTTTGGTCCTTCAGCTGGTTGGCCCCCAGCATGTACTGGTGCATGGAGTTATTCCTCCTCAGGTGCAGGACTTGGCATTTCCCTTTGTTGAACTGCATGATGTTCTTGTTGGCCCATTGCTCCAGCCCATTGAGGTCCATCTGAACAGCAGCACAACCATCTGGTCTATCAGATCCTCTTCCCAATTTTGTATCATTTGTAAACTTGCTGAGGGTGAACTCTGTCCTATCATCCTGAACACCGAAGAAGTCTGTCAGTGTGAGGTTGCAATCACCTGCACTGCTAAGTTGTTAGCTTTGTCTCCTACATTGTTCTGGTCCAAACCAGATGGCACTGTGTCAGTGCTAACCATTTCCTGCCAGTTGTCACTGGCCCTGGAATGGAGTCACGTGGCATGGATGAGGCCATATCACCTTAGCAATGTCACTCAGTCACAGTCCTCCAGCAATCTGGTGGAAGGCTACACGTCTGTCCCTTCCTGCTCTCCTTGCTGTGCCTGAACTGCCCCAGAGCCACTCCTGCTATTGTACTACAAACACTCCCCTCTAAAGTGCTGCTTTTCAGCCCTCTCATTAACCTACAACTGGGGAAATAGTGAAGAGATGCAAGGTCCCAACAGGGTGACTGTTTGCAAGGAAGAGGAACCAGAAGTCAAAGGGATTTATTTGGATTTTTGTATCAGGCATAACTGGCAGGTTTGGGGTGTTAGAGGGCTGCCAGGATGCCCTGTGTGGAGGTGGCCATGACCTGTCATGTGCTGGGCACAGCTGGTTCCAGTTGAATCTGACACCAATACAAACAGCCCATCGCACCCCAAAACTCCCGTGGCTGGGGGACCCCACAGTGCCTCTGCTTGGGCAGTGACGAGAGACTGCCAGCCACAGTGGGGGAAGAAATGGAGGAGCTTCCTAACTGAGCTGCCAACCGGGAGCTTGCATTCATGACACCACTGAGAGGCTGCCGAGCCTGGCGAACCCTGCAGATTATCATCTGCTCCTACTATTCTATGTAAGGTCTAATGATACTGCAGGGAGGCAACTCAGAACCATCAAGAGACTGTATGACCCTTGGAGCAACGTTAAAAGGATCTGGCGCACAGGTGGTTTCTCCTCTGTCCTCCCAGACAGAGGAAGGAGGAGACAAATTGAACTGGTGAACGTCTGACTGCATGGCTGGTGCCGTACTCAAGGTTCTGGCTTCTGTGATCATGGATCTACCTTTGAGAAGCCTGGTCTGTTGGGAGCTGATGGGATTCACCTGACCAAGTGGGGCAAGAAGGTCTTCATCAACAAGCTGGTCAGACTCATACAGAGATCTTTAAACTGGAGTTTTGAGCAACAGAGAAGAGCCAGGGGCTGCTGATGTATCAGGAACCAACAGGGAAACACATGTGAAATGCCTTAAAGGAATTAGGGTGTGTTCCTCTAAAAAGGTGACAAGGTAATAGCTTAGCTGAAGTGCCTCTATACCAATGCATGCAGCATGGGTAGTAAACAGGAGGAGATGGAAATTAGATCATCAAGCTGTGATCTAATCGCTGTCATTGAAACTTGGTGGGATGAATTGCATGACTGGAGCGCTGCAGTTGATGGCTATAAACTGTTCAGAAGGGACAGGCAAGGAATGAGGGGTGAAGGGTTACCATCTATGTAAAAGAATGGATTGACTGCACAGAGCTGCCTCTGAAAAACAGCAGATAGCTTATGGGTAAAAAATTAGGGGCCACACCATTATGCACGAACCCCAGCCTCCTGCACTGAGATTAATCTGCAGCAAAACCAAGGAAATTCAGGACTGAGAAATGGGGAGGAAATATGTTTTTCCCATGCTGAGCCTGGGGAAGGGAGAGAAAAGCTATTTCCTTAAATGCTCATTTAATTGCTTATGTTTCCTTTTTTCTGAATACCCAAATCAATAATCAAAATTTTGTGCTAAATGGCAATAAAATAAAGTACAAAAAAATTCCCTTTAGTCAGGACTGCTTTGCCTGGGACAGTCTTCTGTTTGGTCTAGGCTGAGGTGGCAAGATGGCCTGTGGCAGAGCATGGTGCTTGGCAATGCAGTGGTGAACAAAAATACCCTCCTGCATGCAGGCTGGGGACCTCTCACCGTGTAGCTCCCCATATTTTCTCATACTATACGCTGCAGTGAGCATTTAGACGCCAGATTGCCGCCTTTCCATACAAGGCAGGCATTTGAGGTCTGCAGCTGCAGCGCCCTCCCCTGTCAATGGAGTAGCCCAGCACTCCACAGCAGGACTCCTTTCCTAAGTCTGTGCCAAGGGCAGACACCTACCTACACTGTCCTTCTACTGCTGCCATCACTGTCAAGTCCGGGGGCAGAGGGAAGAACTGAGCAGAGATCTAGTGAGCATAAATTGTATTTATGCTCTTGGCAGGGGAGGGAAGAAGGGGAATCTCAAGCTTAATGGCACTGAGAATGGCATATACAGAGAGGAAAGATGCCTGGGGGAGGGTGAACCTGCCATAGCTGCAGCTTGACAGTCTCCCATGGCAACTCAGTGGAAAAGAAAGAAAAAAATCATCAGCTGATGGATTATGTCTGTGTAGCAACCAGCTATGCCTCAGAGCAGGGTGCCACCCCAAAGGGTATGTGGTGTGGTAACAGCAGAAACAGTCACACAGTCACATGTCCTGAACGAGACAGATCCTGTCAGGACTCCACACATGGCCACACATGTGACTGTCTCTGATTGTTTGTCCTCTGCATGGGGAAAAAGACATGCCACTCACAAAAATGACACTGTACACATTGCTTGCCCAAAAAAACCCCCATGTCTCCCACATTCCTGAAAGCAATAAAGGCAGCTTTTATTACCAAATGTCATTTCATTTATCAAGCATTATCTAGAGGAACTTGCCACCATTGCTCTTTTCTTGCATCTCCCATCTCCCATGACCCCAACTCAGCCTAGGCACACTGAAAAGGAATGTTAAGCCATGTAACTTTCTCTGCCCTCCTTCTCCCCCTTCCTGACACAGGTCTATTTTATCTGCTGAGTTTCTCTGAGGCCTTGCAGAAATCTGGAGCATGCCCCATTTCCAAGCCAGCCCTGTCAGATTTTGGCAGAAACCATATTTAATCTCTTACACGGTGGTCACAAAATCCATGCCTTCTCTGACATTCAGGGTATCTATGGAATGGAACAGGCTGCCCAGGGAAGTGGTTGAGTCACCATCCCTGGAGGTATTCAAAAGACATGTAGATGATGTGCTTAGGGACATGGTTTAGTGGGCATGGTGGTGTTGGGTTGACGGTTGGACTCGATGATCTTAGATGTCTTTTCCAACCTTAATGATTCTATGATTCTATGATTCTAAATGAGCATCTTTTGGTTCCTCTCATAGGACAGGATCTGGGTCCAGGGAATGTGGTTCTGACAGTGGTCCTTCTACAAAATGTCATCACAGCTCCTCTGGGACACTAGGTGTCCTTTCTGTGCAACAGTTGGCATTGCAGGTATAAGTGTGCCAGCTGCGTAGCCTGTTGAGATCACAGAAACCCTGCCTGACTACTTTTGTACCTGACAGGGCAGCAGCATGACACAAAGAACACATAGCAGACTGGCCAGCACCCCTCCATTCCTCTGGAAAGCATCGTCCACTTGCAGCACCACTACTTAAGTTTTTTCTTGCAGCACCACACGCTCGATCAACTTCCCATACAAAGCAGGCTACAAAGAGACAGCAAGAAAGTCCAATGTGTACAGAATCCATCTCACAGCAAACATGACCCAAATCCACATGACCTCTCCTTGCCCACAGCTCCCTCCTGCTGCTATTCAGATGTTCTGGTTGTTACACTTGAGTCCAGGACACTGCCATCCCACCACTTTGAACATAGTCACTAGATTATTAGGGCCATCTTATTGCCTTCCCTGCTTTTTCCCAGCTTCTTCAATGGGTCTAACTCAGACCTTTTCAAACATGGCTGTGGACCTGGCCTTCTGATGAACGTGGTTATAAGAAAGATCCTATGGGAGACTGTGCACTGTGCCATGTCTTCCCAGCTGCTAGGAAGGACTTCACAGAGACATTGGGTAATAAGGTCAGGAAAGCATCTAGGGAAGCACAGAGGCTGCCCTGCATGATGGCATGCATCAATACAGGTTTGAAGTCCTTTTATTTAGAACCATAGGCTGACCCAATGCAAGCCTTAGCTGGCCTTCTTGCAGAGGGCTGTTGACCTCACCCACATGTGGGAGTGGCTCAAGTAAGAGAGGAACAGGGAGTACCTTCAGGTCTTCTTGACCATTTAATCTACTTGAATCTGACCCTCTCTTAAGGTGCGACTGCCTCCTGGGGCTCCACAGGTTACACTGTATCCAAAATGCCTGTGGTGGCAAGGACCTGTGAAGCAACACAGCACCCTTTTATTTATTTATTTATTTACTTTTCCTGCCCTGTTACTTTTCCTCTGCTTTTGTAACTGCTTTTCTTTCCTTTTAAATACATCTTCTGAACACCAAAGTTTCGTAGAGTAACCTTTGTAATAGGTTTATGTTGTCTGCTAATGTTGTTCCCTGGTGACTAAAGGATATTTAAGTGTTTGGGTAGATGACATGAGTACAGAGGACAATGCAACATTGGAAAAGAATAACCAGTAAGACTAGAGGTAACAAATCCCTAAGCGTGATCTGACTGTGACAGGGGAATGAAAAATATTTTGTGAGAATTTCTGTCTGTGTGAGGCATGGAGAAGAAAAGAACAAAGACGTAACTGAAAAAGAGCAAGGCAAAGAAAGAGCAAAGAGAGAGAGGATAGCTGAAAACAAGACCTGAAGCTGCAGCTCCGAGGAAGAGAGAGGGGCTGTGGCTGTCACTGCACTGTGCAGCAAGATAGAGCTAACAGACCTAGGGATGGAGAGAAGAGAGTGGGGATAAGTACAGTTGATCAGCAAAGGAGAAGGAGAGGGGAAAACCAGATCTATTTTTAGCTGCTGTTACGGTAAAAGAAAGTGAGACATAGTGCTAGCTGCTCTAAAGGAGCTGGCCTCGAGGCAGACAGGCACAGATAGTCTCACACACTTCTCTGTCAGGAGGTCCTATGGGATCAGGAAGGCCAGGCTGAGCACCAAGGCACTGGAGGACCTGATTTGGCTCTGGCTGCTCCTGCTGGAGGGGATCACTGCTCTTTGTTCAAGCTGTATGAGGCACATAGGGCAGACATGGCACTGATGGCACTGAGGCTCTGGTGTCAAGCCTGCCTGTGCATGTTCACTGCTGAGCAGCCAGCTGGCTGAATATCTCCTGTGAGATCCTGCAGGAGGATGGCAGGGCCCAGCTGAAGGGAACATATGGTCCATAGCTGTTACCAAATGTCCACATCATCTAAGATCGCGTCAAGTAAAGTGTTATCTGCCAAGATGTGGCACTTGAATCTCCTCCAGGAGGCCTTTATTTGTAGATGGTATCTTTAAACTACATGAATGCCACAAGCCCTGCCAAGGGTTTTAAACAATGTAGTGCCCAGTTGTCGTGGTTTAACTCCAGCTGACAACTAAACACCACACAGCCTCTCACTCACTCCCCCCCAGTGGGATGGGAAGAGAATCAGAAGAGTAAAAGTGAGAAAACTCGTGGGTTGAGGTAAAGACAGTTTAATAGGTAAAGCAAAAGCCGTGCATGCAAGCAAAGCAAAACAAGGAATTCATTCACCACTTCCCATGGGCAGGCAGGTGCTCAGCCATTGCCATCTGAACGTCCCCCCCTTCCTTCTTCTTCCCCCAGCTTTATATGCTGAGCATGACATCATATGGTGTGGAATATCCCTTTGGTCAGTTGAGGTCAGCTGTCCTGGCTGTGCCCCCTCCCAGCTTCTTGTGCACCCCCAGCCTACTTGCTGGTGGGGTGGTGTGAGAAGCAGAAAAGGCCTTGACTCTGTGTAAGCACTGCTCAGCAATAACGAAAACATCCCTGTATTATCAACACTGATTTCAGCACAAATCAAAAAAATAGTAGCTACATGAAGAAAATTAACTCTATCCCAGCCAAAACCAGCACACCAGTTCTCCTTTGAAGATTTGTACTGGAAAATCCTTTATCACTCTGGGTTTGTTTAGATCAGATTTGATGTCTCCTTTTTTCAAAGAAGTGACTAAAGCAATTCATTCTTTCAAACCTGACTGGCACCTTGCTGAGATTTGGTTGCACAATGCACTCTCTAAATTTCTCTATCCCTCTTACATATTTTTCTGTTGTGTTCATCTTTGGTGCGGCTAAGTATTAAAAAAAACCCCCATACTGACAAGACTTCAGCCCCAGTCAGGTCTTTCAGTATATAGTACATCTTTTTCCTAGAACATTTCTTATGAAAAGTATTTACTAGAGTGATTTTTTCCTCTAGAAAGAATCATGAAGCATGATTCTTTCATACTGCACTTAAAGTAATTAGCTTGCTGATTGTTTTGATCTATCTAATCTGTCTGTAGTCAGAGAGAGAATCTAATAAATTGAATAAATTTGCCAAGGAGATTTTTAGGTGATGCATCTTCTGTGAAAAGATTGAAGTGTTTTTCCATCACTGCTGTATTTTGTGCTTTCTATTTAGTCATCTGCATATCCAAATCAATTATCTTTTCCTGCAATCATCAAATTAATTTATTTTGAAAGTTCTTCCATCTTTTAAATTTCAGCTGTTTATGCCACATTTTGGAATTCTATCTTCATTTTTGGACTTACTGTTAAGAGCACTTCTGTAGAAAACTTGTTTCATATCAGTATCTTGCAAGCAATCTTTAATAGGATTCATCTTGCCGAGTATTGCAACTCAGAAGCTGATTGACTAGGATGAAGATAGTTAGAATAACTATCAAAGATTATTGTTTATTTTTCCAATATAAAACACCCACTTTAGGCTGAAGTGAATCACCTATATCCCTTCATTGGCTTTAAAAAGACTTGAGAGTGGTGAGCTGTGATTTATAATTGATGTGTTCAGAGAACCAAATTAGGTAAATTGAATACCAGTAACTTTTGCACTGAGATTTCCATACATGAAAATCTTGTCCAGGATTCTTACTGAGTATAATGATTTTAATTTTTTTCAGTCCTGGAATTTTTGCTCCTAGAATATGTTAAAATATAGACCAATCTTAGAGATAATCTTGCCCATATAAAAAATTTTTATATCGTAGCATGGCCTAAATTTGTTCCTATATTTGTTCTCAAAGATGCTTTTTTTACCTATATTCCAGTGTCAGTTTTGAATGTTATGGGATATCTGCTCAGGAGCTAATGAGGTAATTAGATTTGCCTCATTGCTTTCCTTTGCCTTATTCTGCATTGTAGAAAAAAACCTCAAAGCAACAAACAAAATAACCCAACTAAAACAAAAAAAAAGTCTCCAACTGTCTGTGTGGGTTTCTATAGAAAAAGATGAAGTTGGCAGGTATTGCCTCCTATAAATCCAGAAACCTATTTGAAATAGGACTCAAAAGTGCTCAAAAACATGTCTTTACACTGTGGAACTATCCTTCCTGTTCTTTCATTTGCCTTGTGTGGGTTATTCTTAACAACTTTTTGCTTTTTGGCACTTCGTATTTTCAGAATAGATATCCACTTCGTATCTCAAGATTCTCCTTATCCAGAATGTTGCTCTGTTTTGTATTATATGTTACAGTTTGTGTATACTGCAAACTCCCTGTTCTACTTCCTTTGCTATGCACGTCTCTTTTGTGGGCTGTTTAAATGGCATAAATCCATGGCCTATAAAGAAGGCCAAGCTGATTCAGAGTAAATTATCATAAATATCAGAAGCACACATAACTCAGTAGCATGGCAGTCTGTTCCAGGTTTGCCTGACTTCAGGTTTGCTTTACTACCTTTGTACTTCATTGCACTGGAGTAAATAGGCACCCTCTTAATGCTTTTTGTAGCTAATGCCACAATTTTTTCTTTGTATGAAACTGCCTTTTGAAAACCATTGGTTTCAAATGACTTAAACAGCCCTTTGGTATCTTTTCCCACCTGCTCTGCCCAACTTGTCATTACAGAATAAGTTTTCAGATAATGCTGTATTTTTCACCAGTATATATTAGACAAAGAGCCAGATCAGTCCTATCCACCAGGTCCTGTACAGATTTGATCCATTTATTTTTTTTTCTAAACTGTGCATATTTTAGAAATTTTTCTGATTTCAAATTTCAGTGGCTATTTCTGGCATTATTCTGTAGGAAAGCCATTCCTGAAAACTATTTTTCTTCCAATAGCATGATTCAACTGGTTTACCAAAGTTTTTCAGACACACTCTGTCATATCAGCACATCTGAGTTGGACTGACCAAGATGTTGCAGTAGAAAATTATTTAACTGTGTCTGAGAATAAAATGTATTTTTCCATTATGTATTACAGATTATGATAATAAACTGTAATGCTCGACTAGATAATCTAATTAATTAGAGAGCTCAGTAATAATCTCTGATATATAAAAGATATAAACCTGCTAATGTCCTTTCGGAGTCTTCCATGGGCTTTCATAAGTTCAGTATCAGGTAAAATCTTGAGAGACCAATTTAGAGAGAAAAGGAGGTATCAAATTATAAAGAACTCTTTCACCATGGATACTGTATAGTCACTGGAGCACCGTGTACCCTGAATAACAGCGCTAGCAGCATGGAAAAGAACTGTCCCCACAGAGTCTCTGGGCACATCCAGGGTCTGTAACAGGAACGGCTGAGGATCCCAAGCTGGGTGCTCTGGAAGGGATTTTATCAGGCTACTTTCACTGTGTCTGTTAAGGGCTTACATATTCCTAGTGGAAGGTGATTTGGGATCGTCAAAGCATGAGCCCTCTCTGCAGACTGTCCAACGATTAGACTACATATCCTTATACTAGAATTAAGAAACCTGAAATGTTTATATCTTATGCTTATTATAGTTGGTGCAGTATGACTTCTTTTTTTAGAGTCTGCTGTGACTGTGTAGAATACACAGCTCCCTCAAATGATGATTCCCTTCTTAGTCATTATATTTTGTTTGCAGTTCTCAGTTATAATTTTATGTAAAGTCTCTTCTCTCTTTTTATTATATCTCAATCCTCAGCCTGGGGATTGTATACACTTTATTAGGTAATATGATTTTGAAGACAATCTTTACCTTTCTCTAATAAAATTACTGTAACGTTACTTCTCCCTTCTGTATGTTTAAAAAAAAAGGGGAGAAAGGAGTTGAGAAAACTGCATCACACTATCCTTTTATTTCTTCTTTCTCATTTGAATACTTATATAGAATGACACATCTTTTAAAAAACCCACA
>NW_008794211.1:2293557-2294575 GCF_000699145.1 Aptenodytes forsteri | reverse complement strand
AAAATAAACCTAGAGTCAGCTCTCCCCCCAAAAAAAGAAAAATCAGCACTTTATCATTTGTAGCAACCTGTACTGACCTGCACTACATGATCAAAAGAATAGACGAAGACAACGATCTTTACTTTGGCATTCCAGGTGGCCATAAAAAATGCAAGATTGCTTTTCTCAAGGTCAGAGAAGTAGAGAAGTAGAGTCTCTTAGACTAATAATGCCTTTCAAGAAGTTATTCTTTAATGGGTGAAGGGAGAAAAAAAAGGCTTATTTTGTATCTTCCATGTTCCTAAAAGATAAAGTTAGGAAGGAATTTTTAGTGAGGGATGTGAACTTTGGATCTTAACCTCAGATATACCCTGCCTTTTTTTCATATTAAACTGGCAGGATTTTGAAAAAAACTTGGTCTGTATTTGCTCTCATTCCTGAAACAGCAAAAGGGGAATAGAGTCAAATTATCTTGATAGTATCCACAGTTAAGCAGAATGTGACTTCTTCCAACATCTTACCTACCTCACAAGTCTTTGTGCTAATTCTGGAAAGATCTTTATGCTTCATCTGGCTCCAGACTTTACCTCATCACATGATCACTTCAGCAGAGTCATGTGGTGGGTTGACCATGGTTGGACACCAGGTGCCCACCAAAGCTGCTTTATCACTCCCCTCCTCAGCTGGACGGGGGAGAGAAAATATAACGAAAGGCTTGTGGGTCGAGGTAAGGACAGGGAGATCACTCAGTAGTTACCATCATGGGCAAAACAGACTCGACTTGGGGAAATTAGTTTAATTGATTATCAATCAAAATCAGAGTCAGATAATGAGAAAATAAAAACAAAATCTTAAAACACCTTCCCCCCACCCCTCCCTTCTTCCTGGGCTTAACTTTACTCCCGAGTTCTCTACCTCCTCCCCCTCAGTGGTGCAGGGGGACAGGGAATGGGGATTGTGGTCAGTTATAGAATCATAGAATTGTAGAATGGTTTGGGTTGAAAGGGACCTTTAAAGGTCATCTAGTCCAACCCCCCTG
>NW_008794211.1:2284615-2291945 GCF_000699145.1 Aptenodytes forsteri | reverse complement strand
TACAGTTGCACAGTTGTTTTTTTTTTTCCCCTTCTTAAATATGTTATCACAGAGGTGCTTCCACCATCACTGGTTGGCTAAGTCTTGGCCAGCGGCAGGTCCATCTTGGAGCTGGCTGGCATTGGCT
Organism: Aptenodytes forsteri; assembly: GCF_000699145.1. NCBI lineage: Eukaryota > Metazoa > Chordata > Aves > Sphenisciformes > Spheniscidae > Aptenodytes > Aptenodytes forsteri. The sequence continues at coordinate 2,291,818 of NW_008794211.1, read as the reverse complement.
TTATCAGACATAAGGGAAGCTTCTAGCAGCTCCTCACAGAAGCCACCCCTGTAGCCCCTCCATACCAAAACCTTGCCATGCAAACCCAATACAGGTCATTATAAGAGCTTCTGTTTGATCAAAAACGTTATCCCTCAACATTTATGAGGTCTTGAAAAGGTCAGGTCTGTGCTTTAGAAACAGCTTGGTGAGTTCTTTTCAGATTATCTGAACAGAAATGAGAGAACAACTAACTACCAATATTTTAAGAGCATTCTTCTCCTAGCTCAGGTCTTTCATGAGAAAACTAGAAGCAAAACTTGAGATAGCCCTAGACATGACTTGACGATTTAGTGGTGGACTTGGCAGTGTTAGGTTAATGGTTGGACTCAATGGTCTTAAAGGTCTTTTCAAACCTAAATGATTCTATGATTCTGTGATTAAGAGTGACTAGAATGTTTTTTATCATGTGATCAGTACCAAGCCTGTCTCTTCTCTTCCTTGACCAGTGCAGACTTCCATATTTCACTTGTGCCTTGTTTCCCCATCAAGCATCCTGACAAGAAAATATCAGCTGAGTTGCTAGATTCCTCCTGAGCAAGTATGTATCACATGGGAGAAAGACTGTGTGGAAACAGCCAATGCTTAGGTGGGCCAACTCATAGCAGAGATAGAACCTGCTATGTGACTAGGGCACAGCAGTAGGAAAGGACAAGGAGATGAGTACTAAATTTCCTGTACCCCTGGGGTAAGCATACCTCCTAGGAATAACCCAGATGGCTCCAACGGTTTTTCTCTTGTGTGGACATAGGTTAGGCTGGCCAATATCACGCCTAGCGGTGAAACATCTCATATTTAAACAAGGAATGATGGGCTGTCTGGGAAAGATGAATGCTGGGAGCAGGTGGTGGTGCTGTGGCTGCCATTCCATGTCCTCATTTATTTTTTGGTCCCCACAGAGCTAAGGCAATTTCTGTTTCCAGTGCTGGCAACTTACCTAATATCTTTTCATGAAAAACATGACAGGGCATTCATTTCTGTCTTGTACAAGGAAAGTGCCTTTTGTCAGGCACAGTATTGCTGAAATAACCATGCAGTTGGCACAATAAATGGAGAGGTAGGTGTTTCTGTTGTCTATATCAGTAAATAAAATAGTGAGTGGAAGTGGTCCCGAGTACTGTAACTGCATCATCTCTACTGTTAAACATGGGACCCTATTACCCTCTCAACAATTCCGTTGTGTGGCTTAAGCTAAGGGCCATTCCCAATAAACAGGATCCGTCACTGTGTTGTACAGAGTAAGGACATAAAAAGGGTTTGGTAGTCAGCCTTGCAGGACTGAGCCTTGCTGGTAGACTTTCTAAGAACAGGTGCTGCTGGCTTCTGATTTTCTAGACTGCTTGGGACAACATACTAGAAGCTAGCCTGGAAGTTTCCTCTTTCGTGATGTCCTCAAGTATTTGCCAAATATTACTAAAGGTGCAATGGCTTGTAATTGGGCAGCGTAATGCAGCCAAAGAGATTTACTACAAGCACATTTTTATATTTAAATTTTTCAAATCCCAACCAGTTTCTAGACCACAGCTTTAACTATAATACAGCTTAAACTACAATATTCTTAAAATACTAATTAGAAGATTAGAAAAAAAAAATAGAGAGATGCTAATGTATATAAAAGCATAAATGCAGTTTCCAAGTTCTCTGATTGTCTTTACAGAGGTCTGGAACCAGTGTCTCAATGTGCAGCACTAAGCCACCTCACGACAGGTAAGGAATGGGAAATTTTCCCTGAATATATGCTCTGTTATTCTACATCCAGAGAAACTGAAATACAGACAATAAAGTACATCTATGGTGTAATTCTTTCTTTGATACACTTCTGTGAAAGTATGTCATTATGAAAAATTTTGCAAGGATAGAATTTTTAAAGATTACGGGGACTGAAATAAAAATTGTTGTATTTGCTCATACAGTCAGTGTGGTAGTTCAATAAAGTAAAAGTTAGCCATTCTTAGAATACATGTAGCTCTGAACACACCTATTTCAAATATATTGAACAAACACTCTGAAGATGCAGGAGTTGACAAAGCAAATGCTTCCAAAACAAGCTGAGTTCTGAAGAAGATGTGTTACTTCCCTCTGTTTCACTGAATATTATCTTTGCCTGCTAGTGGTCATATTAAAGTGAGAATACAATTTCTTGTGAATAAGGATCAGAGCGTAACCCTAACAGTATGTTTTCTATGCAAACTTCCATCAAAGAATGAGGTAAAAAAGAAAAAAAGATCATCACTGTCCTTCATTCAAGCTGATAACTATGGTCTTATTTCAATGTGGCTAGAGGAAAACTCTGTTTTATGACGTGCTTGTTTGGATTGCACTCTAAAGTGTAACTTCATGTCAAAGGGTGACAAAGGTTGGGGTAGCACCAACTAATAGTTAAAAATACAGAAGTTAATAACATGACAGTCTATAAAACATAACTATTCCCATAAACCACTACTTTAACTTGCACATATTCTACCATTACATTACATAATTACGTAATTTTTTGCCTCAGTTTTCAATAGCAATTGCTCTTCCCAAATCTTTTGAGTCCCTGAATCCTAAGGCAGGGACTGGGGGAATGAAGTCCCTCCCATCACAAAAGAAGATCATATTGAAGACCATCTGAGGAATCTGAACGTACATAAGTCCATGGGACACAATGAGATACTTCCCAGGGTCCTGAGGGAATTCACTGATGTAGTTGTAAGCCACTCAATCATATTTGAAAAATTGTGGCAGTCAGGTAAAATCCCTAGTAAATAGAAAAAAGGGAAACATGATGCCCACTTTTAAAAAAAGTAAAAAGGAAGACCCTGGCAACTACCTATCCATCAACCTCACCTCTGTGCCTGGTAAGATCATGGAACAAATCCTCCTGGAAGCTATGTCAAGGCATATGGAAGACAGGGAGGTGATTAGAGAGAGCCAGCATGGCTTCACCAAGGGCAAATTGTGTCTGACTAATCTAGTGGTCTTCTATGATGGAGTGACTGCATCGGTGGACAAGAGAAGAGCAACTGATGTGATCTACCCTGACTTCTGTAAGGCCTTTGACACGGTTCCACAGAACACCCTTGTCATTAAATTGGAGAGATATGGGTTTGATGGATAGACTGTTAGATGGATAAGGAACTGGCTGGATGGTCCCATCCACAGAGTTACAGTCAATGGCTCAATGTCAAAGTGGAAACCAGTTTGTACTGGAACGAGGGCTATTTAATATCTTTATCATCGAGATAGACAGTGGGATTGAGTGCACCCTCAGCAAGTTTGCAGATGACACAAAGCTGAGTGGTGCAGTTGATTTGCTTGAGGAAAGGGATGCTCTCCAGTGGGACCCTGACAGGCTCAAGGAGTGGTCCTGTGAGAACTTCATGAAGTTCAACAATGCCAATTGCAAGGTCATGCACCTTGGTCAAGGCAATCACCAGTATCAGTACAGGCTGGGGTATGAATGGATTGAGAGCAGCCCTGTGGAGAAGGACTTGGGGATACTGGTCGATGAAAAGTTGGACATGAGCCAGCAATGTGTGCTTGCAGCCCAGAAAGCCAATCGTATCCTGGGCTGCATAAGAAGCAGCATGGCCAGCCCATCAAGGGAGGTGATTCTCCCCCTCTAACTCCCTTCTTCTGAGATCCCATCTGGAGTACTGCATCCAGCTCTGGGGTCCCCAGTACAAGAAAGATGTGGACTTCTTAGAGCAGGTCCAGAGGAGGTCCATGAAAAAGAGCAGGGGGCTGGAACACCTCTCCTATGAAGAAAGGCTGAGAGTTGGGGTTGTTCAGCCTTGAGAAGAGAAGGCTCCATTGAGACCTTATTGTAGCCTTTCAATATATAAAGGGGGTTTATAAGAAAGACGGAGAGTGACTTTTTACCAGGGCCTGTAATGATAGTACAAGGGGCAATGGTTTTAAACTGAAAGAGGGAAGGTTTAGACTGGCCATAAGGAGGAAATTTTTTACACCGAGGGTGGTGAGACACTGGAACAGATTGCCCAGAGAAGCTGTGGATGCCCCCTCCCTGGAAGTGTTCAAGGTCTGGTTGGATGGGGTTTTGAGCAACCTGTTCTAGTGAAAGATGTCCCTGTCCAAGGCAGGGGGGTTGGACGAGATGATCTTCAAAGGTCCTTTCCAACCCAAACCATTCTAGGATTCTAGGATTCTAGGATTCTATGATAATCAGGAGATGAGCAAATAACATGCAAACTCTTAATACTAGTTTTCCAGTACAGACATTTTATCCTTAGTGTCTATTCACTCGATCTGACTCTACTCCATTCACAAACAGATTATTTGGAGATAAAAATTATTTTTTTCAACTGAAATATAGTTATTGCTAATGAAACCAAGAAAGAATTTTCAATTGGCATCCATGAAACAGCCACAGCAGTGTATAGAAAATCATATGTTTTCTCTTTTGACCCTGTCTTTTGAAACAAAGAGAACTATCTCATATTCAGGGTTCTAATATTTTAATGAAATTGTTTGGAAACTTATAAATCTCAAGTATTAACATTTAAAAGCAAACTAAAAGTTCCTTATTATTATTATTAGATCTCAAAACTTTAATTATCTGCTGAGCTCCAAATAATGATGAAATTAAAGATTTAGCTGAGAGCTAAAATTAGTGTAATAACTCTGCACTACAGTGTTCAAAAATGTAAATAACCATGTGCTATGCTATTCATAGGAGAATTATTTCAGCTTCTTCTGAACCCAGTGCTCTCTTCTGATACCAGCACTGTGCTTGTGAACAAGAATCAGTAAATTTGAGAATCCTGAAATCTCCACAGAAGAACAACTTATGGCACTAAGTTTAGGTCTTCTCTAAGTATCACCTGCTTTAAGTATCTCTATATTACAGGGAACCTTCCACACACATCTAGCAATATAGAGATTTTTTTCAAGACTAAAAATTGTCCTTAATCACGGTGAAGAAAATTTAGGACGACTATGTGTAACATCTGGTGATTTGCCACACAAGTACAATACTGACAGTTTCAAGAGTACTCTCTTTCATCTTGCCTCACAGGTACGAATCCTCAGCACGCTGTGCAATACATGCATCCTTAGCTTCTTGAACTCATGTTGAATTTCACCCATTTTGAGTTTCACCCACGTTTCAGCATTCATTCCCAGAGTATTGAAGATTCAACACTACAAGCTAAAGAAATGTCAAGAGGTACAATCAGTAGGAAGAGAGTTCATTTTAGTGTTGTAGCTGAAACCACCCAATAAACTTTTTCTTCTCTCAATTAATTTATTTTAGAAACCTATCTGAGTTTGAATAAATACTCTAGTACTTAAAACACTTAATGTTTTGAAGACACTGTTGGAATTTTAATGCATTCTCCCAGCAACTGTTGTGGTAGTCTCCATGATAAAATATTTCCTAATACAGACAAAGAAGCAAGTATATGAAATGGGATTTTCAAGTATACTGGGTTGATCTAGGAATATAGGGCCTGTGAAACATCAGTAACAGCTATGTTCCCTAGTCAATTAACTCTACTTGGAGATTCCCCAGTGACTTTCTGCAGATCTGGTACAAGATGATACTACTTAGGTGTTGCACTTCCTTTCATGAGATCTGAGTTTTGCTTACTGGAAGGGTAAATGTCATGGTGTAGTTGTTTACAGGGTTGAAGCAAAAGCTTTCAAACTTGTGGTGTACTCACCCCATTTCATACAGTCACCTGTCTGTAGAAGGTCAAGGTTAACCTGTAGAAGGTGTAAGGTTAAGGTCAGAAAAGCACCCTGGAGGCATATCTGGCTAGTAGTTAACATTTTATTTAGTCTGGAGCTCTCTGGTCATAAGTATAAAAGTTATCCAAAGTTCCCAGTAGCTTTGGCTTGTTGCAGAAACACTATAGATGACTTGTTTTTAGTTATTGCATGCTGCTTTATATTATGTATCCCTTTTTTCTTTCAGATTTTGTCTTCCATTGGGAGATTTCACTTTCAGTTGTGTTTTCACTTGAAAGCCCTCAGTGGAAATAAGTTATTGCCCATAAAATGCTATTCACCCCCCCCCCATTGTTCACAACCCTGTAAAACTTGCACCAGTTAAGTGGGTTATTATGTCTCATTCTTGTTAATTTACTGTCTCAGAATTTGTACAAAACTTCCTCTGGTCCCTGAAGAGCTAGACAAAAGGATTCATACTCCTTATACAAAAGGTTTAATGCTCTTTAGATTTAACTGAAAATGGATCAGTCTGTGATCTATTTCAAGCATTCTAATGGGAACTAAACTAGCTTGTTTCTTCACTCTTGGTCTTGGAGTATTTGATTACTGCTTAATCTGTGTGCTTTAGCCCTTGGAGGGATTATGCTGCCCTTTCTAGCTGATATGGAGGATGGTGCTTGCAGGTCCCAGAAAGAGTCAATTCCAGGCTTCATCTCCAAGAGAGACAGATTGCTGTGATCAACCATCTTTGTAAAAGTAAAACTGTCAAGTACCCAAGGGACTATTGGTCTGTAAAGTTTTAAAACATTTTAAGTAAATTTCTGCTGTTTATTTTTTCTAGTACAATCCACCTTATAATTAATCCTGGAGATTAACAGCATCACAAAGACGTAGTTTGATGTTGCAAATAAAATGTGCCATGTCTTCTTTCATACTGGCTGAATCACATGCACCAGGATGCAAGTGTTAATTCTGCTTGATAGTTTTAAGATGCTTGGGGGAAACAAATAGAAAAGAGATAGATACACTCTGCATAACAACAACAACAAAAAATCAGATATTCACCTCTATAGCTTGTTCTATTTAATGGAATTGAAATAACTTCTGACAAGCATAATGTAGATTTTGTCCTTAAAAAAAAACAATATTAAGCTGCAGAAAAGGACAAATTATAGACCTGCATTATTAAAATGCAAGATGGGAGTTAGTACTAAGGTATTTCTGTTAATTATAATTGCATATATTCTTTAATGTTTTAATGTGATTGGTTACTATTAATATAGTTGCTATTGGAACAAGCACAGAAATAACAAATAATAGGCCAAACATAGTGATATATTGTCCTGGTTTTGGCAGGGATAGAGTTAATTTCCTTCCTAGTAGCTGGTACAATGCTATGTTTTGGATTTAGGATGAGAACAAAGTTGATAACGCACCGATGTTTTAGTTGTTGCTAGGTAATGCTTACACTAGCCAAGGACTTTTCAG
>NW_008794211.1:2257465-2276816 GCF_000699145.1 Aptenodytes forsteri | reverse complement strand
AATAATAATAATGATAAAAGAATATACAAAATAAGTGATGCAGAATGCAATTGCTCACCACCTGCTGACTGATGCCCAGCCAGTTCCCAAGCAGCGGTCAGCACCGCCCCAGCCCACTCCCCCCAGTTGATGTACTGAGCATGACGTCACATGGTATGGAATATCCCTTTGGCCAGTCTGGGTCAGCTGTCCTGGCTGTGCCCCCTCCCAGCTTCTCACTGGCAGGGCATAAGAGGCTGAAAAGTCCTTGACTTAGTGTAAGCACTACTTAGCAACAACTAAAACATCAGTGTGTTATCAACATTATTCTCATACTAAATCCAAAACACAGCTACTAGGAAGAAAATTAACTTTATCCCAGCCAAAACCAGGACAACACCTAAAAGAAATTTTCAGCAGGAGAAAGCATATCAGCTTGGAGAAGAACACACTTTCATTCGCTGACTTATAAAGATCTCACCCTCACTCCCTTTTTTTCCCTTTTCCTTTTCCTTTTCCTTTTCCTTTTCCTCTTCCTTCCTTCCTTCCTTCCTTCCTTCCTTCCTCATGTCAGTATAAACTTTGTGTGTGAGAGACACCCCTTATCTAAGAAGCTGGAATATAATGTCAAGCTTAACAGTTAAGTCTCATCCATACTGTGCCTGAAGAAGTGGAAAGGTAGAACATGAAATACAGTGTGTATTAAAAACAAAAGACAATTGCTGCAAGTTCAATAGAAATGCAGAAAGATAATCAGTCTTTTTGAAATATAATTTTAAAAAATAGTATGGTTAATGACCCACTGTAGCTTTAATTTTTTTATATCTTGCCCCCAAATTGACAATTACGAATAACATCAGGGCTTTGAAATCCTTTTTTTGCTAGACATCTTGTATGCCAAGTTCCAACTCATTGTAAATTAGATTCTTAAGCCATAACATTTCTTTGGAAAAGACTTTCACTAAATATCAGCAGCAAGAACTCATACTACTGAAATTATACAAAGTTCTTGCAGACAACTGCATGCCCATTAATCAGCAAAATGTACTATAATGCCTTCTTTCTAAACTGTAGGCAAAAAACATGTACACCCAAGGGAGTAGAGAAATAACATTTGTTTAAACTTTAGTGATTTCCTTAGAGATATCTAGCAAGAAAAGAAGATAGGATACTCTTTCTGTCTGTTTGTGTGTGTCTGAAACAGACTTCTGAAAATTGCTAAAACCTAGGTTTCACTGCAGATATGTATCCATATACATATGTAATCTTTAAAAATAAGGATCTTTACTCTTGAAAATCTCCAGACTTTATAATTAAAGTATGCCAAAATATGAAAAGAATGTGTAGTACAAATGCTAGACAGCCAGAGCAATTAGGAACATAATTTATCCTATCCTATCCTATCCTATCCTATCCTATCCTATCCTATTAAGCTTGAACACTCTGAAGATTACTATAGGCTCAAATGCTTTCCTGCACCATAGTAAGCATCAGGGAATAATGAGACTTCTAAAGTTCTTGTAATGCATTTGAGCTTAGGGGCTGTTCTTCCTGACATGTATTGGTAATGCTTTTGTGAAGCACTGAATTTAGTGTACTGGAGTGTAAAGTCAATGGTTTAAGGTTTTAGTTCAGGTTCTGCAACTTAGCTGCTTGATGAGCTCAAAGAAATCACTCTACCTCTCTTACACTTAAAAGTTCTCATCTGTAAAAGAAGTCTAAAGAGATCTGCTTCGTTCATTTATCACTTTGAGAACAAATTTTTCTTCATAATTTTTGAAAACCGGTATAAAATAGCGGGTATCCCTTTTGCTCTCACTAAGTCCTTGCAAATTACTGATGCCAAAAGAAGGAAGGGAAGCAGGTCTAGGAGAAAGCTACACCATTTTACATTTATTACGAATACTTAGGTGTCATTTGCACGTTGCCAGTTAGGGCCCTATTCCCAGCATGGCTGCCTGCACTGATGAGAAAAGTGAAAACTGTGGTGTTCATAACTTTAGAGCTAATTTTGGTAAATGTGCTACCACAATACTAGTTCAGCAAAACTTTATGAACTCAGTACTTTTGCTAAAGTTCTGTGGGCCATGTTATGAAAGATGTCAAACACAGACAATTTCTCTATTAAATCTTTTAATCTTACATATTTGAATTTTGATTTGTATCTAATAAGCATAAAGATGACATTAAACAAGTAAACAATATACTCTCATTAATTGTGCTTCTTTTTTTGTCAGTTCTCTGGTTAGGTAACTGAGACAACTTCAGTAACTTTATATGTGCTTTCAGTCTTTTTCAAATTTGGGATGAATTACCTTAACTTAAACCTTTTATTATCAAGTACATATATTTTACATCGTGATTACTCTAGGTTAAGAATGTGCATGATCTGTTCCCATATTCCCACAGCTTAGTGGGAACTTAGGACTTTTACAAGTAATAATACTTCACTTTGTGTTTAATTTCTTAGTAAAGCCTATGTTAATAAAGATAGAAAGATTTCATTTTGCAGCCAGCTCTTTCATGTAATTTCCTTTTGTTTGAAGCAATTAAGTATCATTGAGTTTTGAGAGGAAACACAAAATTAGGACAAAGATACAGAAATAACACATTAAAAATACTTTAGAATTTTTAATTCCATTACCCTTATTTTAATTTGTTGTCTTTTGGAATCATACACAGTTGTGGAAAACTGCTGTTAAAACTCTACTGGGTTTCTCAGCTGGTACATGCCTATTGTGCTTTTGTTCTGCAGAGATGCAAATAACATTGTTCAAAACAAAAGAAAATAGGTCCAAAGATTTTTAATCCCATGGTTATTAACTTCACTTTGAACCATTCTGTAGTCTTTATTTTGTTTACTTTCCCATTATTAGTACCGTCTTTAGCCTGTCATATTAATGTAAGCATCCCTAAGTAGAGTCCATTAGCTTGGTTATCCTCTTTAATGGCATATTTTTCATTGAAAAATTGTTCCTTGAATTGAAGCAGAATTTAATTGAATCAGAAATCAGATGAAAGTTAGGCAATTTGATTTCTGAAAGGTTAGGCTTGACAGTAAGGTATGCCTTTTCTGGATTAGAGGCAGCTATCAGAGCAATTACTTTACTTTCAGGCTTAAAACTGAAAACCTGCCTGTAAGCTAATTTTGACATCGCATAATTAATTTATTATTACATTTAAAAAAAACTTCTCTAGGTCTACTTCTTTTGTTACCTTCTAGAAAGTTCTTCAGAGGAAACTTGTTTCTCTTTTAATAGGACTGAAGTCATAGAAATCAGTAGAGTTATAACTGAACTTGACCTTCTGCTTCCATGAGGTTGCAGGGAAAGGAAGGGACCTTTATTTGTTATTATATAAATATGAAGCCATATTTTTTTTTCAGAATGACATAATTCAATATCCCAATCCAAAATTACTTTGAGTCTTGTATCTCAGCACATTAAGTAAGCTGTAGTGGAATTAAATATAATGCACAGCTTGTGCAAAGCCTAAGTATTTTACTATAATTTTTATTCATTGACATTTGCTGTCTTTTCTCATCTCCTTCTCTTCATAAAAGAATTAAGTGCTTCTAAATAGAAAGATGCTCAAGATACGTTACTTTCCTAATATGTAACTCTTAGAAATATCAAGAGAAGAAAGGTTCTGAATCAGTCTCATGTTCAATATTCATTACAAGGACTGAGTTTACATTTGTCCCATTTAGGAGCACTAAAGCATAAAAAGGTAGCTAGATGAGGCAAGGAACATATTTAAATCCCCCAGTAAACACAAACGTGGTCATGAATTACACCTTGTGAATGAATGAATGGTAAAGAGCCTTGGAACAGATTACAATTTTCCATAGCCCTTTCAGAAAAACTCCATTCCTTAAGTTGTTAATGAAAGACTTTCTGTAATACAGTATGGAAGATGATAATCCTATTATTATTGAATGCACCATCTGATATAAATACTTACTTAAAATGCCAGTACACTGAAATAGGCTATTTCTTCTTTATCCTCCAGAAACATTACATGACATTTTAATTAGGTAGATATACAGATGGATGCAAGGAAAAATTGATATTTGATTTTATTAAAATTAATTTAACACCATATAATTACCCTCCACATCAAAGAAGAATGGGTTATTAGTTTGGATAAGAAGACATTTACATAATAGAATTCCTTCCCAAGAAAATAAAACACCATGAAAATGCTCAAGTGAGCTATATAAACTACATGGACATTAATGTAAAACTGTAATTAAATTGAAATGATCATAAATCTGTTACATAATACAAGCATTATTGTTATCATATAAATAATTAAACTAATTAACAAAAGTGGTTGGGCAACCACATATATATGAACTTATATACCTTACAACAAAGACTCAGGGCATCCAATGGAGAGAGAAACAGCCTAAATTAGATGGACTAGATCATTTCTGTTGGTATAGATTTTACTTCTTTTCACTTACTGGATAGGAATTACAAATGCTTGACTTATTAAGACAAAACTGATAACCCATGTTAATCAAATGAAATTTAGATGAAACAAATACCTAAATTTTGCACCTTAGCTCTCATCAGGAGATCTGAGTACCTTGCTAGGTTAAGATCTACAAGACAAAACCAGAAAACATTTTCACTTAAGCACATGCTTTCCTATAAGCTGAAAAAAGCCCTCCAAAAAACAAATCAAAGATAAAACCCAAACCCAAAACTCAAAAACAATCACACACAAAAAGAAAAGAAAAAGAAAAAACCTACAGAAAAAGTTTTCATGTATAGGTGATGCAGACAAAGGTCAGTTGCAGTCCAGTTATCCTAATTCAAGCAGTTTCACCTAACATTGTTGGACACGACAAGATTCCTTAGGACAGTTATGGCAAGACTACTAACAGCAAGTTGTTTATCTCACTAGTCCTCCAAAAGGTGCATCATTTACCCTACCAACGCATATAGTTTTACATGTGCCTTTGTGGCTCATTACATCATAAAAGGAATTACTTTAAGAGTCAGAAAACTTACTGTCAGGAGATATTAATATTTTTTCTCCATGTATTTTATTACATGAAATTTAATTTTTATTCCCTGACATTTCAAGAGAGGCAAAGCTCTGAATTTGTTAACTGAAGTGTAAAGTGTGAATTGATTTTTCTGTCTTCTTTTGGAGCTGAATTTCACAATAGTGCTGTGTAAACGCTGTCTCAATAGGGAGGATTCTTGACAAGGGTGAATCTTTCATTCCAACGGCTCTTGTAAGAAAGGGTATAATAGCCAACAACATTGCCAGCTTGTACATTTGTGCAGTATAACTTGCATTTGTGTTGCATTCAGCAATTTTTTCAGCACTTCATATCAGACACAGAAAAAATGGAAAATTATTTTTTTAAAATTAGCTGATACTGAGTAATGCATGAAAATTCAGTCAAAATATAGGAAGTTTGTAACATACTAATATCTAACCTTTAAGGAATTCAATGACTAAAAAGATAACTTATGAAATATTATCACATTATTTCTACTATGAGGTAATTTTGCAAGCTGGCGTCAGAAAACAGCTTTCGGTCTCTTGTTCTCAAAAAGCTCAATTACAAGAATATCTGGGATTGTTATGAAGTATTTGTTTGCTTGGCTTGTTTTGAATTGATTGTGACATTGCACAGAATAAAAGATTCGTAAGAGAGATTCCTGCCCTAAGTCCTCCTATGTGGAATTATCTTATTCTGACTTCAGTTGTTCCACCAAACTAATTGCAGGTTGCACCAGAGAAATTGCAGGTGACAGAACTGCCAGTGATTCAGTTCTGGATTCTTTCAACATCCAGATATCCTGATGTGAATGAAAACCTAGCTAAGAAAACAAGCAAACAATATTTAGGAATTCCCTAGTTAACTTACCTCTCACTTTCATGAAGAACCCTAAAACATCCTGTAGTTCCAGGAGAACCTATGTCATTTAAACAATCCAAGCATCTGGAAGGTGCTTTTATTTTTCAGGTAAGTCTCCAAAACAATATTTACTGGCATGAGGCAGCAATCCACTTCCTAGCTTCCTAAGCATTGTCAGGTTGTTTGCATTACTGCGACAAAGGGGATACCTACAGAATCATTTCTGATAATTCTCCTTGTCACATATGAAGAACCCCAAAGCTGAATAGTGATGAATGCAAACATTTAATTCTTATTCAAGATGCTTGTGCGAAAGCTGCATTGGGGAGGAAGTACTTCTCTTCAGAACATCTCTGAAGTCTTTCTCTTTGGGATTCTTAGTTCACAGGAAAACTAAAAATTTACTTCAAATACAATGATAGGGAAGTAGAATGATGCCTTCTAATCATATTGATTTGGTCAAGATGCACCAATGAATTCCATGCAAAATTTATCATGCAGTTGACATGTCAGTGCAAGGGGAGGGAGAGCTATGGACATAAAGTGTTCCCCATTTTTGTCCATGCACATGGTTTTCGTCATCAAATCTGTCCAAGAGCATGTATCAGAACATGCACTATATGAGGTATTTGGGTACCAGGGGCACTTGCCACCTCAAGTATCCGAGGTGGTATCTGAGTTTTGGTCAGTTTTATTGAATTGTTAATGGACTTGTCTTGGTCAAGTTGTGGTGTGGTTAGTAATTATCAAAATCAAATTCCCCACTCATTTGCTCTCAGGTGAGTCACTGTAACTGAAACAGCAGGTATTGGAGATTTTTGCCTGTATTCAGTCACCAAAATAACATTCATAATGCCTGAGAAGTAATCCTGTTGAATTAATTAAACTCACTTGAATAAAAATAGGAATAAATAGGCCAACAGTCATTTTCACAGTGCAACACAATTTTTTGTAATAACTCCAGTTCCTTGAAAACTAGTTAAATACAATACAGTCAAGGTATGGATCAGATCACATGTGAAAAATTATAGTATAGACATAAGTCTGTGGCCACTTGTATGTAGCAGTTAGTATTAAATATTTTATTACTAAACCATTAGTCGTAATCCACTGAGCTCATGACAAGTTCATCGCAACACTGTTGGAGAAATTTGATTGTCAATAAATGTAAAATTGCAGCTAGAAGTTTCAGGTATTTAAAAGCATTTCACATCATTGTTGAATAAACAGTCCCCCTCTCTCTCTCCCTGTGGTAATAATATATATTTACTTTGATTTTGTGAACAGTTAATTATGTATCTGAAAGAATAGACAATACTCATTAAAAAAACCCAACAACACCCAAACCCACAAGTATACTTCTTAAAGAAAATTTATTTCTATTACTCACTTTGGCATTACACCTAACAAATATCCTGTTTTATTTAGTCGAAAGTCAATGTACACTTCTTGTTCACTAAAAAAAAAAAGAAAAATATGGATAAAATAGCTTCTGAGAAACAAAAAATTATAAATATGGTTTTTAAATCCTGTACATTATTCTTCAGTGGACTGTCTCTGAACTGTGTACTGTAATCTTTGTTCATTTATTCCTCAAAATGACTGGACTTTTGTAAGGAATGATTGTCTTTTAGTAACTTTAAGATTAAATTCTTACACGATGTTGGTTTCTCACCAGCTTTAGATGCTGCCGCAAAAGTAAAGAAGTTGTTTATGTCTATAGTTTTAATCTTATTTGTTTGTCAGTTTATATGTAAAGTTTGAATCACATCTCACCATACTCTGAAAAATGAACGTTATATCTAAGCCCTGTAACCTTCTTAATCCAGTTTCAGTGATTTAAATTTCTATCTGACACTGACTTGCTTTATACTGAGAGAAATAAGCTAATGCTCCTTACTGTTTGCTTTGCTTCATCAAGGGTCCTGAACAGAGCTCTTTTATACAACATCCTCAAACTAAGCTTTATTCCAGCTGGATGAGAAATATTTGGATGGGCTTTCAAACTCCTGACTGATAGCAGAATTTAAAGAGATACAGAAGTTCTGCTGTGGTGAAAATAGTATAGCATGCTTCTCACCCTCCAAAATAAGCAATTTTCCACATTTCAATTCTCCCCATTTCTGTTTCAGCTGTCTCAGATTATCAGTAAATCAAAATCTTTTTGAAGGAAGAAAAATAAAAAAAGTTGTTACAGATGGTTTCCTAACTGAGGATGGATTGTCTCCTTGATTTGATGTGAACAATAGCTCATAAATTGAAAGAGACCCTGTTTATTCATGTAATTAATGCTAATCCAAATTGACTTTGAGTTAGAAGGTTGAAATTAATTAACAATCTGAACTTTATTTGTTGGGATATATAAAAATTCAAATTTGCCCTTAGAAAGAATATGATGTATTCAGTTCTAAGAGACACTTGAAAATATTAGGATAATTCAAGCAATATATTGAATCATGATTGACAAGTGTAATGATATCTGGCCTTGTAAAGACTGGAGTTGAAAATGGTACCTTTAGCACCTTTGCACCAGACCGGTTAGTAAATTTACTTAAATTTACCTGAATGCAAAAGTGTTTTTCTGAGCCATTTCTAAGCTAACCTGCTTCCAAACTTCTGGGCAAACCAGGCAGTCATTTAAAAAAAGTATATGTAGTAATGTACTAATAGTTATACCTTTCAGTGCTCTTTTATATCCACTTTCAGTCTTATCTGAGACTAATAACTTTTTTTTTTCTTTTCCATGTCCTGGCATGTGGTTCCTCCTTTTTTTAAAGTAAGTTGTAAAAATGTCTTTCCAAAAGGATTACATTTCTTGCACTGAATCTTTTATGTGACATAAAATTGCTATTGCAGAATCATCTCTAATTAGCTAATGTGAAATCCCATGGAACATAAGCATACAATATAAGTAAAATTTTGATTTGTAACAAAAGTATCATAGTGAAGATTGGACTTTCAATAGTGAGATGTAAAAATGCAACTGGACATGTCTGGTAGCAAAGTTTTAAATTACATATTGTAGTAATTAGACTGTTTCTTACTTTATTTCATATCACATAAATGGCTATGTTAACCTGAGGTAGATCAATATATACATACTCATTTCATACCCAGCTAAGTCTTCCTCAAGAGCATTGCAAAGAAAATACATATAGAGAAATAATTTTTAAAAAATTCCATATTTTGTCTTCTGGTAGCAAAGTTTTAAATTACATATTGTAGTAATTAGACTGTTTCTTACTTTATTTCATATCACATAAATGGCTATGTTAACCTGAGGTAGATCAATATATACATACTCATTTCATACCCAGCTAAGTCTTCCTCAAGAGCATTGCAAAGAAAATACATATAGAGAAATAATTTTTAAAAAATTCCATATTTTGTCTATTTTGACTGTTGCAAGAGAAAAGGAGAAAGGGAAGGGATTAAGTGTTAAATTTTTGTACCAAGTTTGATCCAAATGGTCTATGAAACAGCTGAGAAATTAGAAGCTGAAAAACATGGTTTATAATGGAAATGCTAAATGGACCTTAGCTCGATCATCACGGTTCTAGTGAGTGCTGCTGCAACACAGGATATATTTCTGTAAGTTGAATTGTTATGAATGGCAGGCTCCTATAACCGTAACAGAAGGTACACTAATGGGCTAACTTCAATAGCTTGTTATGCAATGAGTTACTAATCCATTATTTATAAAATTTATAATTAAGTCTTTTCTAAAAAAAGGACAGATAATCATTAATTTTCATCAAGTAATTTGCCATTGCTTAGCTCAGGATGAAACTATAGTCAAAATAAAAGAGAAAATTTTTCTCACCTTCCTTCATTAAAACTTCCTTTCATATGAGAACAAATGACTAAAACATCACAGTCATACTCTAACAGTGGGTAGCTCATGGCACAAGAAAATCTAGGCATTTCATTTCGGCGATATTTGTGGAAAACTCTTCACCTAGCATTGAAACAACAGAGCCAATGCAGAAATTCTACACACAAAAGCTTATAAACTCCCATACACAGATACATGCTTATAGACAAGATTATTTTTGTAGAAATATATTTAAATAAGAAAAAAAATTCTTTAATCCTTTTAAATTGTGTTGGAAAAGGAGATTTAGCTAAATGTAAAACATATGCAGGAAATTATATAAATAGCTTATTTAGAATGTTAAAATCTATTGCTGTGTAGAGTTAAATAATTGTTTTCCTTCTTGGTAGATAGGTATACGCCTATATATTTTTATATAAAATGATAGGTACAGATCTGGTCTACTGTTTCTCACTGTACATACATATCATTGAGCTAGGTTGTGATTCTTTTGAGCACTATTTAAAAGATATGGCAGTGATAGATGAACAGAAAAATTGCCATTTTGAGTTGACCTCATTCTTCTAAAACAAGTTTGCTTTAAGAACAGCTAGATGACTGTCCAAATTAGTCACTGTCAGATACAACAAGCTCTGAGAAGTTTGACTTTAAGCTCCAAGATGCACATAAGTTATCCCTTTTAAAGCTGAGGAATTTCAAAATTAATCTTT
The DNA here is from genome assembly GCF_000699145.1 of Aptenodytes forsteri. Taxonomy (NCBI): domain Eukaryota; kingdom Metazoa; phylum Chordata; class Aves; order Sphenisciformes; family Spheniscidae; genus Aptenodytes; species Aptenodytes forsteri. Next base: position 2,266,408 of record NW_008794211.1, on the reverse strand, counting down.
GTATTTTTTTTTAACTCTTAGAAAACAGTACAGTATGTCTATAAGCTGTGGGTAGTTATATCCTAAGGTTTTATTTCTCTTTTAGAGGGAAAGTTTTTGGTTTAAAGAAAATAGGAAAACAATTTTCAAATAGAGAGAGAGAGCTGACTAAATAGACCTTTGTGAACAAATATGAAAGTGTTCTTAATAGCAACAGAAAATCTGGAACTTTCTTTGAATCTCAAAAAACAAACTTTACATATGATAGAGAGCCAAATTCTATGTCGATAGAGAAGAGACTGAAGATTGAATCATCCACATCCCACGTGAATTACTTCAGAAGGCAAATATGGCAACATTTTCATGTCTAACCTAACGAGTATTAAAATATTTTTAGCAAACTGAAAATGGCTAAATGAAGGAACTCATAGACTATTTTAACTCTTTAGATTCTCAAAAGTAAGAAATCTAGGTTTATATCTATCCAGAGAGATAAAAAACAAGTTTGAATCTGACTTTTTCAAGTAGTGGCCTAGCCACTGTACATGAGACAGACACAGCTGTATGCACTAATCACACCTTTTCAAACTTCATGCATACTGAGGCCTAACTGTGATATGTGTTCACCAGTTTGTCATTCTTCAGTCACCAGAAACATCCTCATGGTGCGGGCCACTATCCCTAACCTGGTTCTCCATAAGTCAGTCTTAGAACCTCACTGAAGCAATAGCCTCTCTGCCTTGCACAGACGTTAGCCTGTGGATCTTTCCCAGTCTTCCTTTTCATGAACCGACAAATACTTCTGCAGTTCTGCTCATCCCTCAAGGCAGAAAGTAGACAAATAAGGACTCGGTAGTTCCAAGTTTGTAACGAATTTTGACATTTAAAGCTTGGATGTGGTACCTGGAAGTTTTCTTCTGACACCTGTTTTCTAGGATGGCATTAGACACCTGTGTTTCAGCTGCTGAATCCCACTCTGTTCCTTTGTGAAAATTTAGTTCTCAACTGGATATATATTTTAAGAAAATATTTTTTATTCTTGTGCAACAAGAACATATAAGGTAGTTTTATTTATATAATGCATTTTAAAAAATGTTCTGCATTTTAATTGCATTTTTATCTTTTATTTAAACCATAAGCAGAATATTTATCTTCTAATATGTAAGAAACATTCCTTGTAAAGAAAAAAGGGCCTCAAAATAGAAATAAATTATTTGAATAGTTTATACAGATGTGTGTAGCCCTTTCTTGGTTACAAAAAGAATTTGCTGTATAGATGGTGTGTACTTCATATGTATTGTTTAATGGAGATGTTTTTGGCATAGCACAGAGATGTGCAGCAGAAATCTTGAAATTGGTACATATGAAAGATGAATGGAAATTTGTGTGTGAAAATACAAGAAAAAATAATAGCAAAAGGATTAAAAAACTGGCCTATATTGATAATGATGGACACCATTCCCAGTGCCTTTCCTAAGATATCATTCCCAGCAGTAAAACTGGGGAACATATTCTTTATGTGAAGTCCAGGAAGGCCTGCGTTCTCATAAGACTGCAGCATAAATGACCCATCGGCAGAAGACCCTGTGCTGACAATAAGAGGACGGCAACAATGTTGCAGCATATCATCTATACCATTCTTTTTCCAGTTTCTGGGAACACTACAAATGCAATTTCAAACAAGGTAAAACAAGTAATTTGGCTAAGACTTGTGGAAGATGAAGTAAGCAAGATTCTGAGGCAAAGGACCACTCCATGCCAAATAATGATGCTTTAAGGACATAAATAACACATTTGTCATCACCCAAGAAGAAGAATCCCAGAGACATGATGAGGTCTCAATACTGGTGTCACTTGACCTCTGTGTCACAGAGGTGATTGATACAGGACAGACCATGCAAACTTGCGTGTTGGTGCTTGTGAGTAAGTGAATAAGAAAATATGAGAATGAAATCTATGACAAAGCATATGAGTGGGTAAAATCAACTTCGAGATTTGTAAATAAATACCACCTTCCCCATCCAAACTCTTCTCATGGGCTTTTTCAGGCTATGACTCATCTCATCCTGAACAGAAGTCTAAAATAGGTCAGACAAAGTGTGCCCTGAAACTATTTTTTTCTCATCTTTGATTATATGGAAAGTCTATGCTGACTAGCTCAGATATAAATGTACCTAAAATTAGGCAACATGAATCCCACTGTGCCTCATTCAAGGTAAAGCACAGTGACTGCAGGGGAGCATGAAATACAGTTCAGGCTCCCTTCATCTTTGCTTGTCTACTGAGATCCTGGCCTGTGAGGCCTGTTCCAGCATTGCCTCCTCTCAGATAAACAGCCCACCTCTAATTAATTTCTTCCCGTCACTCCCAGATTTTGCTACCTCTGCACCTAAATTTGGTACTCCTGATACTAGGTCTTATACTACCTCAGCCTTAAATAATATTACTGATATGGTCACCAAGGCACTGCTGGCTTTTCAAGACTGTTCCTGAAAAGGCCCCAATACTCCCCTCCACTATCTGGGGAGTTTGGCTGTCTGTCACATAACTCCCCTTTAACCATTACTGAAATCCAGCCACCCTCATGGTAGTATCTGTATCCCACTTCCTCCTAGTGGTCTTGCATGGTTTAGGGTGAGGTGGCCCACATGCTTGGCTTTAAAGCACACCTCACTCCTCTTAAACTTTGAGTGAGGTGAACCAGTTTCACAGTTGTAAACCTTTAGGCGAAGCAGGAGACCTCTTGATGCCAGAAGTCAATAGCTTCCATTCTTCACTTTCCCCACGGGTTGCATTAATGTTATACCAGGAATGGACAGTGCCTGTGTCTCCACTGCAGTTGGGGTCCAGGGCTCTTCAAGCTGTTGTGTCTCTGAGAAGATCCTGTCTATTTCTCTTTCATGTTCTCTGCTGATGCTCTGCAGCCTGCTCACTTCCTCCTGTAACTCCTCCACTAAACAATGCAGCTCTTCAAAGACAGCACACCTCCTGCAGGATGGAGGGCCATCTCTCCTGGCATTAAAGAGAGGCCCCAGGCACTCCATGCAGCCTGGGACTTGCAGGGCTGCATCCACCATCTGAACCTCCATCTGGGTCGAAGCCTCTGGCCCGACAGGGACAGTTGTTCCAACACCTGCTGGTTATTTGTTATGTCCAGCAGTTTTTCCTGTTGTACTCAGTAGTTTCTCGTGGTCTGTTCAGTTAGCTAAACCTCAGGCCAGGGCCTGGTCATCTGCCTGCTTACTTTAGTAATATTAAGCTGAAAGTATGCCAGATTCATACACTTCTCAGTAAAATATTAATTAATGGCCCCAGCAATTTAAATTCATCTGCTATTTATTCCAGAAAAAATGTTCATTTGATATTAATGTGAGTATCACCTCATGGGCCCTGTTATGGGGTTTTATTTCATTGTAGTTTAATTTTAACTCAACTTTTAATTTACCTTCAATGGCTTTCACATTATTTAAATCATCAGCCTGTATACATGCAATAAAGAAAAGAAAATCTATTTAAAACCTGAAATGATCTGAGAAGTCAGTTGCTGAAAAATTGTATTCAGGGGAACTGGAGATGATGATAAAAAATAATAACTTTGTAATCTCTAAACTATTGTAGTTAATTTAGTGAACTTTTGCTTAATCACAGAGACTGGAACAGATAATAAGAATACATAAAGTTAATTTTATTTAAACAGAAATTACTTTTCTTGGTCTTTAAACTGTAATTGCTGTTGCTTTTAGCCAAGAAACATGATAAATCCTATATTGTACTCTCAGACAATGACATCATATATATATAATTATACATGTGTATATCGTATTTATAAATTAATGAGAATACTTCACACTGACTATTCCTGATAGCTGAATGCTGGAGACTGACATCTGAAGAAGGAAAAGCATAAGAATAAAGGAATTTTATTCATGACCAAAAAACTGTCATGACACAGTAAAAAATTAATGAATTTCTGAAGAGACAATTATATTACAGCACTGAGCCAACTAACTGGCTAGCCTTAAATCTAATATTGTTACCAAATTCATCCTGGATACAGTAAATCAATTCAATATCCTGCTTCTATTATGTTACATTCTACTGTTGGCTGGTATATATTTTTTACAAAATCCTCACGCAAAAATCTTCGTTAACTTTGATATAAAGTTGCTAAACTATATGACTCACTGACACAGACTACCACAAGTAGTGAAATAACAAGTTTATTATTTATTTATTGTTCCTTTTCACAATCACATCTATCTGTCCTTTGTCCTAAACCACTGAGATATTTTCGCTTCTGTTCTGAAGAAAAAATGTTCATCTGGAGTTTTTGGCTTTTGCTAAACAATATAGTATCAGATTTTTATAATCATGAGGCCTCATTATTCTGAATAAATTACAGAAACCTGGTTGGCAAATACATCAGAGTTATATTAGCAGAGATAGCTCCAGGTGTGCCTTGGATTAAGAGCAGCAGAGAAGATGACCAGAGGAGTAGCATGGCTGTGGTATTTATCTAAACTCAATAAATCTTTCATGCAAACTTGGACTGCTTATCAAGTTTATCTGGATCATTTCTTTTTCCTCTGTACTAATGCTTTGGTGCAAAGCAAATGTCTGCACATTTCCCTGAGCTGGGAATTACTGTTTCATGAACTATAGAGCTTTCAAAAGCATATTTCTGTCTCTTTCATTGTCCTCCAATGTAAAGGTTTCATGGTAGATGTGGGTAAGGATTTGGAGAAGAAACATAGGTTGAGAGATACAAATTCCTGAAAGTCACTGATGACATGCAAAAGTTTGGCTGTTTTAACATGTAATTAGTATCTCTTGAATAAGCCCTGTGGATCAAAGGATTACTACCTCCTTCCTACAGCATATTACTGCATATTCTACACATTGAATCAATTTGTATCTATTAGTGTGGTGGATTGACCCTGGCTGGATGCCAGATGCCCACCAAAGCTGCTCTATCACTCCCCTCCTCAGCTGGACAGGGGAGAGGAAATATAACGAAAGGCTCGTGGGTCGAGATAAGGACAGGGAGATCACTCAGCAATTACCATCATGGGCAAAACAGACTCGACTTGGGGAAATTAGTTTAACTGATTATACTTAATTTATTACCAATCAAATCAGAGTCGGATCATGAGAAATAGAACCAAATCTTAAAACACCTTCCCCCTACCCCTCCCTTCTTCCCAGGCTCAACTTCACTCCCGATTTTCTCTACTTCCTACCCACCAGTGGCACAGCGGACGGGGAACCTTCCCACGGGCTGCAGTTCTTTACGAACTGTTCCAGCATGGGTCCCTTCCATGGGGTGCAGTCCTTCAGGAACAGACTACTCCAGCATGGGTTCCCCATGGGCTCACAGCCTCCTTTGGGCATCCACCTGCTCCAGCATGGGGTCCTCCACAGGCTGCAGATGGATATCTGCTCCACCGTTAACCTCCATAGGCTGCAGGGGGACAGCCTGCCTCATCATGGTCTTCACCACGGGCTGCAGGGGAATCTCTGCTCTGGTGCCTGGAACACCTCCTCCCCCTCCTTCCTCACTGGCCTTGGTGTCTGCAGATTTGTTTCTCTCACATATTCTCACTCCTCTCTCCCACTGCAGTTGCTGTTGCGCAGGTTTTTTTTCGCCTTCTTGAATGTTATCACAGAGGCGCTACCACTGTCGCTGATGGGCTCGGCCTTGGCCAGCTGCAGGTCCGTTTTGGAGCCGGCTGGCATTGGCTCTATCAGGCATAGGGGAAGCTTCTAGCAGCTTCTCACAGAAGCCACCCCTGTACCCCTGCCACTACAAAAACCTTGCCACACAAAACCAGTACAATTAGGTTGGTGAACTCTGACAATCCTACTTCACTAGAAAGTCCCAATATGAGCTCCTGAAATTTTTAATCTCCTAGATATAGCAGTGCTAATGCTGATAATGATTAGTGATTTCTCCAGATATACTGTTTAATTATTATGATGATTATAGGACAAAGACAATGTTATCACCTAGCTAATTTTTTATTTGTTACCATGCTCTTGTTACCATTTGTTATCATGCTCTTGAAAGCTGAAGATCAGAATACTGAAAACATTTACTCATCAAATATGATTTTCCGCAATTGCATCTGTAAGCTCTCTTCAATGTGCTGAAAACAAGACTTATTTTGATTGCTTTTCTTTAGAAGCCTTTTGAGAAGGTGGACCTGTTTTTAAGGGTCCTTCAAAGTTGCACAAGAAAGGTCTTAGAGAGGTTGTACAATTAATTCTTCAGGAATCCAGCATTGTTGCCTCTTATTTATCTCATATTGAGGTTTCTGAGAGTGTTAATCAGAAGTTGTGGACTCTTGTGACTGTTTAAAGATGGCAACTTCACAGGGTTTCTCTTTCAGCTAACAAATAGATCACTACATCAGCTTATAGATATTGACTCTTATAACATCCAGATCACTCTGGGACCAAGAGTAGCAATGATTCCAAAAGCCAAGCATTAGAGATTTTTGGTAGGACAATCCTTAAACTCTAAAATTCTTTCTGTCCTCCAGTCCAAAATACCCAGAATGTGCTAAACTTGTGTATGTGCTACCCAGACTATCCTGAGGACAAGGATAGGGGCACAGAGAACTGGATGCTTTATATTTTCTTTTCTTTCTGGGCTTAGGGGAAGCTATTACATTTGTGTTTGGTTTGTAATATGTGACTGAGGCCTTTGAACTTTTTATACAATAAATATTTTTTTATGGAAACTAAAATCAGTAAATAAGTACCTATAATGGGGAAGTTAATTCCTCCTGCAAATAAGGTACAAACAAGTGTAGCTTAAATCTGTAAAGTGTTCCCGGTAGGATGATGTTACGCCCAAGGCATCATATACATTGAGCAATGATTGATTTTCTCCTGCTTCTTTTTGCCCACTGAAAAAACAGTCAATCTCATAAAAGTGAGAGAGAAATGGATAAAATAAATAAACCAGGAATGAGAAAAGCTGGAAATATTAAAATGCAAGCCAGATCAATGTTGAAGCAGATAGAGTTTATGGAACCTTTCTCAACAGTATTTATGACTATAAAGGGGTCTTAAAAGTTGTATGCTGTTTCTATATCTGTAAAATGTCTTTATTATTTATATAGTAATTCTACAGACAAGTCAACATCAGTACATTTCTGGGATGTATAACTCCCAAACATCAAACAAAGCTGTATACCATTTAGGAAGAAGGGTAATTGGCCATGTCAATAACATTTTATTTAGCAACATGTACCAATAAAAAAACTGTATTGCCTCTGATCTATTTTGCAGGTTTAAATGCCCTTGGATATTTGAGACAACATTAGAAGAAAATCCTGTCATGTTTAGTTTCATAAGCCTATAAAAGTGAAATCAGATGTCAGCACAAAACTCGTAAGTTGACAGTGTCAAGTTCTAATAAAATGTAGGAAGAACAACAGCAAATTATTTGATACTGATATTTATCATACCTGGTCCTGTTCTCTAGAGATCTTAAATAGTGTCATTAAGGAATGAGGAAAAACTGACAGTTTATTTCAAAACCTGGTTTGGTTCTTGCATGTCAAAAGAAATGACCCACCTATTTAATTAAAGTGGTTGAAAACATTTTGAAATAACAAATTTATTCTCTTCTATCCTAAGAAGTCTAGATACTATTTCATCTATTGTTATGTTGCTCAACCTTTATACATAGCAAAAGGAGGATTTTCATTAGAAAAAAGGATAACACTGTTCCCCATATTAATATATGTCCTCCACCAAAGTATTAATGTAAGTCAAAGCTTTTTTATATGAGTGCACTTCTATCTACACTGGCTCCTGGAAAGCTGTACTTTATTCAGGGTGAAGACTACAGTTTTAAATGCCACTTCTCTCCTTTTTTTTTTTTTTTTTTTTAAATATCATCCTTCCCATAGGATGGATGTACAAAGCTTGCACTTTTATTCAGGACCTGTAATGGATTGCCCTGAACTGAGAGAAATAGACTTGCTCTAGTCCACAGCAACAGGATAATCAATCAACTAGACCCTCCAGCTGTAACATATAATGACAGGAAACTAAAAATAATCTAGAATGCAGAAGGCTTATCTCAGAGCTGCACAGCTAATGAAACAATTTTTTTTTTTTTTGTTATTTTTTCCATAAGTGCAGGATCGTGGAAACTGTGCTGAATGGCAGTACAAGAGAGGAAGCTTGACCATTTAGCTATGCTAAAATAGATCTGTTGTCTATTACACTTTCAGCTGATGATGTTTTGGTTTGCCACCAAAATTGAACTGGGAGTGGGAGTTACTGCTCTTCTAGTCTTTACAGTTCCTGTAATTTCTATCTTGGAGAGACTTTAATTATCCTGAAGTGAATTACTGCGCTTTTGGATGACAGGAGGGTGTCTGTTCTGGGCTTCTTTCTGCTATGCCTCTGTGTTATGTACAGCATTTAGAGAATTCCTTAAACCCTGGAGATGTATATAGAGGTTCAGATAAAGCCTGAAATGTGTGTTGGACTTCATCATCTTTCATCTCATGTTTTCAAAAATTTCTGCTAAATCTCTTTACAGTATCTTGAAATGTTGCACTCTTGCCCACTACACTCCAGCCGTTTCCCTCACTACCATGAGACCTTTGTATGTAAGGAGCCATCCGTCCATCTTCCTCAGTACTTTAATAGGTGTCTGCAGGGAAAAAGTTACTCAGCTAAATTTTAATTATTTTTTCATGTTTATCTATATCTCGACAGTTTCCTTTAAAATAGAGGGAAGAAACTCTTCAATAAAACACCAAACAACAAAACTATTAGAGGTAAATCAATATTAATAAAATAATACATATTACCTCATTTTTTCAAAGAAAAATGTGAAACTTTAATTGCATTAATAATCTCTTTGAATTCAATACAGAAATGACATGTCATGAAGAGGTGTTTCAAACATTAATGGACAGGCGAAGCAAAAGTTAGTGT
>NW_008794211.1:2254542-2257384 GCF_000699145.1 Aptenodytes forsteri | reverse complement strand
CAACCGGATGGAGAAATGCCAGGATTTCTAGGAAAAAAATCCCTGTCACCTGTTATATTGCATTAGACTAAAAAGAGTTAATTCACTGAGAATTTGTAAAGAATATTCAATAACGCATTGAAATGTAACATTTAATTGGAAAAAATATGTGAGATGACAAAGTTAACCAGAGAATATGAACTTTTTTCCAGACTTATATTTGTCTACTGATTTTCTGATTATTTAAGTTGCAATGTTTTCCATTTTCATGAAAACTGTTTGTGGGTCCAAAATTACAGAATTAAATTGCTTAGTAAGACTGAGGATGACATCTATTAGATTTTCAAGGGATGCATGGTTCCAAACAATACATTTATTGTTTTGTACTTTTGTATGCTTTCTGATATTTACACATAAGCTTCAGACTTTTGGATGCTTACTTGAACAGAACTGAACCCATGAAGATTCTGAGATTGCCAATCAAAGTCAGTGACAAGGATTAAAACATGATTGGTGAGAATACATTTTTTCAGATGTATATGAATTAGGAAAAAAAAAAATCCCCTCAAAAAATTTTAGTTGTATTCACCTAATCTATAAAGTGGACCTCAGATGTCAGTCTTTTTTTCTGAAACAGTAAAGAACGTACTTCAAAATACTTCTGAACAACTCATTTCCCATATAACGACAACAAGAATTTCTGGAGAATATAGAACTTTTTGGAAAAATCATCTTATCAAGTTTATCAGAAATATCTTTTCCATCCCTTCTCCCTCCTTCCACAATTTCCTCCTCCAGTAGTACTGGACTGCCAGACTTCCACACTTTCCAATGTGAAATCCAGTAACTAAATTTATAACAGTTAGAAAATCTTCAGATGGTCATATCCTTGTGACCTCTGAAATGAGAGACAATGGCCAGAAATTGAAACAGGAAACATCACATATCAGAACATAAGCAGAACATCACATAAGCAGAACAAAATCTGCATCCAAAATGGAAATTAATAGCAGAATTGCATGATTGTAATTTTGGTCAGCTTTTTTTTTTTTTTTTCCTATACAACTTTTCACTGAAATTGATAAGTAACAGGAGTTATTGAAACTAAGTTATTAAAAATTTCTTTAAGTTCCTTAAAACTAAGGAAATAAAGGAGACAATATTTCATGGTGATAGCAATTCTGCCATTGACAACTGGTGATACTGTGCATGCAGTAAGTAAAAGCCCCTTCTTTCTAGGAGGAAGAAACTTGTCCTTCTTTACCATTGCTTTATTTTAAACACTATTAGATTAATGCATGAAAACAGATAAACTTCTGTAGTGTGATATGTAATGGTTAACTTTGGAGATGTTGAGAATATAGAGGGAAGGGTTGGGTATTCAAACAGTAGGATGGTTATTTGTCATCCTAATGTGAAGTCAGTTGCAGAAGACAGGGAATACAGAAAGAGTATGTCACTGGCTCTTAGATCAAGGCTGGTGCAACTTGCAGTTGCCTTAAAGGAGAATTTTGCCTGTAAGGAACAATGAGGAAATTTGGATAACACTCCTCTACCCACTTAGTCATTTTAGACAACTATTGAACAGTGTTAAATTCATGTGATAACTATAGGCCAAAAATAGGATAAGTGTAGAGTGATTGACGATTCTGTTGATTTTAACTTTGTAAACTTGACAGTAAGATCCCTCGGGAAAATAGCCATGAGTTGCTGAAATTGCTTTAAATGTTATCTTACCATGGGTACTGAGTTTGCCAGGACATCTGTAGAAGGGGAAAAAACCCTTCTGGGCTAAGCAGATATGCATTATCAGTAAAATTAGAGGGGAGAAAAGAAAGGGAGAAAAGTATGTGCCTTTCACAATAGGAAGAATGTTCAACTTTTGAATTTTTCAGGAAGAAATTAAAGGGGGAAAAAAAAGTATGGGGTATACCAAGTGGAAACATTCCACAGGAAAATGAGTACAAATACCTTCTCTTGGACTGATCAGTCTTTCACAAGCTACAGGTTGAATCCTACCAGGCCCAATGAGATTATTTTGCCTCCACAACCATAGCCTGAAAACTTTCTACTTACTCAAGGGCTCAGTGGATTTTTTTTTTTTTTTTTTAAGATACTGTTCATTTATATTGTATACTGTGCTCCTGGCTGTTGTACTGACCTTTGAATTTGTGTTTTCTGATAGAAAGTATGATCTGAAATCAGCTGAAATAGTCATATTCTTGTAATTATTCTGATTCTCAAGAGCTTGGATCTTATCTGAATTTTAGTCTGTCTGACTGGGGGAAGTAGGTACATGCTTTCTGGTTTTAGTCTTGCTTCAGTTCATGGTGTCTGAAGACAGTGAACCCCTCTCATAAATAATGCGAGAGCCTTGCCTATGGGCAAATCTAACCCCATTGGAGGGTGCAGTATTGGCTTCTGCAAGAGATAAATGAGCTGCCAGCAATCTTAACTTTTGGGAACATGTGGTGTATTATTGTTCCATTAGAATCTGGGAGTAGCATCATCACAGATCTGTGTTGATGTAACTTTTGTTAGTTTGTTTATTACCAAATATTTTGAAAATGTAAATGAAGCATTACACATGTTCTAACAAAGCTTATTGGTTTTGTGGTTTCAATGTTACTATATTTAATATATCTTCAAATATCCAAGTTTGGGGGATATCCAAGTGCATGAGAAAATCTTTATATTGATTAAAAAAAAAAAAAAATTACTAGACTACAATAGACTATATTGTATTGAGGAAAAAATGGTAAATACCATGGAATGTTTCTGAAAATTCAGAAAGTGTCTAAGTAAAATAGACATGATTTTTCAAATGAGTTTCTATTTTTTTTTTTTTAATGCTTGAGGTTTT
>NW_008794211.1:2251542-2254061 GCF_000699145.1 Aptenodytes forsteri | reverse complement strand
GGGGGGGAGGAAAAAAAAAAAGAAAAGAAAGAAAGAAAGCTTAGCTGCTATTGTAATAAAAGCTAGAGAGTTTGTTTCCATAAATATTTCAGATGTGTTTTTTAAAGAGATCTAGTGTCAAAATCTGAAACATAGTAGCGAAGAAATACTTTACTGCAAGAAGCAGCATGCAAAATGCAGAAATCTTGTAGGTTCTTTTCAGCTTTCTGGCACTCTCTTTTATAATGAATCTCTCTTCTTTTCTATTTCCATTCATCATAGTTCCATTTGTGAAGGTCTGCTCATGTGTTTAATTGTTTTAGTAATCTATGGAACATGTACTGTGTCAGTTAGTCTCTGATTTTCTTTTAGGCGTTGGGCTTTTTTCCCTCCCATTGTGTAAAAATGATTTTGTGTAGTTTTTAATGCAACAATCCAGTTTCACTCAGTTCTTCAGTGAATACCATCACTAATACAATTTTGGACTATTTTACCTCTAAATTTCATCATATGAAACATGATAAATTGTGCTTTTAGTAATCTCTCTAAGACAACTGTTGCTGTGGAATGTGGTCTTCAAGAAGCTGGCTATGGTTCTTCAAGGATGTATGTTTACATTTGCAAGAAGCCAGCTATGAAATTACACATGTATTGATAATAAAAAGGCAACAGAAGCTATTTTGCCCATGTGGTAATGTCTGAGAGATGAAAGCCATAGCTCACACTTAATTGTGAACATGTCCAATTAAAGCTTTTTTTGAGAGAATTACCTGCAATAAATTGTCACTGAGTAAAGGCATATTATTCAGTGTCAACATGTACGTGAGCTGTATTAGTGATCATTTGATTACATATCTTTTTAGAGTTCACTACAATGCTCCTGTTATTCTTATTTAGACTTCATGTTTATAGACATTCTTTCTTGCTAAATCTTCCCTGCTGGTCCAGTCAACACCCATGCATTGCAGCAATGCTATATCCTATCCAGTCATTGTCTTGCTGATGTTTCCCCTCCACCCCTGATTTTGAGAGGCCATTGATTATCTCCTTATTCTATAAATTATATTCCATTGTGCTTTGCAACCACTTTGCTCATTTAAACTACATCTTTCTTATTATTTTTATTTTAGAGAACATATACACTGCTCTGAACATTGAAATGAATCTTGCAACTTGCTTTGAAACTATTCTGAATACCCAAATTCTAGGAAAAAAATGATCAATTTAAGCTATTCATCTTAAAAGGGCTATATGCATCCACATTTTGTGGATAAATTCTAATTAACAGCTCATTTAATTTTTCTTAATTTCTTGTCTTCCATCCAGGGATGGCATAGTATTCTCTGAGGAGTAGAACAAAGATGTACAATTTGGTCTCAATCTTAATTCTGTTATTTACTGGGAGAAATAAACTATAGCATCAACTTCATGATTACTTTCTTTACACGTATCAGTAGATCTCACAACTATATCAAAAGAAAGAAAAGCTGCTAAAAAATCTAGCTTCTGACTCCTTTAAATTTTTTTAATTAGGTAATTTATTTAAGACAAATAATCATGGTATATAAATTACTTTAAAGACATTAGTAAAAAAACAAACCAAACAAAAAAAAAAACTTGGGTTGTGCCATATTGCAATAATCATTCCACTGTTAAAGCCACAGAAGAATAGTAAATTAATACTAAAGAAATTAAAAATTTAGACCAATTGAAAATCAGTGATTAGTTACTATTGTATGCTGCTTCTAATCTGACCAATCAGCAGATTGAAAGAATACAGAGAAAAAAAAAAAAAAGACAAAACTGTAAATATCATGATATTCTGGGAAGCAAATATGGTCTGCTTGTAATCTAGCTGAATAATTGTCTTTAATTGTCTTTTCCATTGTGAGTTGTTTTTAATTTTGAGCAACAATATACAATGATTTTGAACAATGATATGTTCCATTTGTTCTGTACCTCTGTTCCTCAATCAGTCTTCAGAAGCTATTGGGAAGACTTTCTATTTTAATCATTACATTTTCAAGTAAATTCTTGAGTAAGCAAAGCATGGAGCTGATAGAGACAACTATGCCATACAGAAGGATGAATTCTGCCAGATCAGTTCCTAGTGAGGCTGCTTCATCAAGTTTGTGAATATTAATTTATATAGAACTCTTGGTGACTGCAACTTTGAGAGTTTTTCAGTCATTTAGAGAATGGATGGGAAAAGAGAAAGTAAAGCTGAATAGGGAGCTGTGGCTGGAACTCAGGAAAAAGAAGAGTTTATGACCTTTGGAAGGAGGGGCAGGCAACTCAGGAGGACTACAAGGATGTCATGAGGTTATGCGGGGAGAAAATTAGAAGGGCCAAAGCCCAGCTAGAACTTAACTTGGCGACTGCTGTAAAAGACAATAAAAAATGTTTTTATAAATAGCATTAACAACAAAAGGAGAGCTAAAGAGAGTCTCCATCCATTATTGGATGCAGAAGGAAACATAGTGACAAAGGATGAGGAAAAGGCTGAGGTACTTAATGCCTTCTTTGCCTCAGTCTTTAAC
>NW_008794211.1:2223862-2250506 GCF_000699145.1 Aptenodytes forsteri | reverse complement strand
AGGTGCTGGAGCGTGTCCAGAGAAGGGCAACGAGGCTGGTGAGGGGTCTGGAGAACAAGTCTTCTGAGGAGCGGCTGAGGGAACTGGGGTTGTTTAGCCTGGAGAAAAGGAGGCTCAGGGGAGACCTTATTGCTCTCTACAACTACCTGAAAGGAGGTTGTAGTGAGGAGGGTGTTGCTCTCTTTTCCCAAGTAACAAGCGATAGGACAAGAGGAAATGGCCTCAAGTTGCGCCAGGGGAGGTTTAGATTGGATATTAGGAAAAATTTCTTCAGTGAAGGGGTTGTCAAGCATTGGAGCAGGCTGCCCAGGGAAGTGGTGGAGTCACCTGGGGGTATTTAAAAGACACGTAGATGTGGTGCTTAGGGACATGGTTTAGTGGTGGACTTGGTAGGGCTAGGTTAACGGTTGGACTCGATGATCTTAAAGGTCTTTTCCAACCTAAATGATTCCATGATTCTAAATTAGGAGAACTTCCAACAGTTACAATATATGCTTAGTAATAATTCTTGAAGCAGTTCTAATGAAGAGTGAGCATGATTATATTTGTTGCTCAAAAAGTATTATCATGAAGGCAAAAGTTTTACTGTAATTTTATTTTGTTGGGCCAAAAAAATTTAATATGCTATCAAAACTGAACAAAAAAGCTTTAACAAATGCCTTGTTGTTTACTCACCAGTGGCTGCTTTAATTGCGGAAATATCCTCAAACTCTATGAAACTGTGACCATAACTTAAAATAGATTCATATTCTTTGATATTTATGTGGAAGCTCTAAACATTTCTCAAATATTCTTCCTTTTCCCTCTTATGTTAAACCAGAATTCATATACATTTTGAGAAAATTATCTGTTTCAGATTTGGTGAAAAATAAACAAAATTAGGATATATTTGTCAGGATACTGAAGAGGGGTTTGTTAGTATTAAGCACATATCTTTAGACAATCAATACACCTTTAAGAAGAATGAGTTTGTAAATTTTGTTGGTGTCTGTATCTTGCATAACTCAATAGCTTACATAAGCACTGAGGAATTTATTCAGGTGCCCACACATAGGATTTAGTACTATTGATGATATCCTAAGACATTCTCCTAGGTCTCCCGCTGCCACTTCAAAAAGGCATGAGTCTTCTGTACGTCCTTCACTATGTATTACTTTGGGGCATTCAGACTGGTACCTGTGCTCTAGCTGTCCACCTTAGCCTCCCTTGTGCCTTCATATTCAGCTGCCTAAAAGGCATATGAAGTTTTCTGAGACCTTCCCATGTGGTTAGTAGATCTGACACACAACCTACAGTACACCCACAACAGTCTGGAGTGGCAGCTAGAAGCTGGGTGAGATACTGTAGGTCACCTAAAATGACCCCAGAAAACTTTGTTTAGGAGACTGAATCAAGTCCCACATCCCTATTGCATGGACATCCACAGGACCTAAAGATATTGCCATGAAGACATCTCCATTTAGATGTCATAATTTCAAATGCTATCCTAGTCCAAGTACTGAAGCTTGAAGCTGAATTAGGTATATATCACATTATGTGCCAGACTGTGCAAGATACAAATGGACATTTCTTTGTTCTAGCAAAGCTCCAGTCCTTCCAGCAGAGAGGAAAAGGCTCACTTTATTGCATTGCCTTGTATTAACGACTGTCCTCATGCCCTGTCAAGAGCTCTCCCACAACAGTTTTATTTCTTAATAAGAAAAACTGACTATAAAGTTATAGCTCCTAGTTGGAAAAAAATATCCTTTCCATAGGTACTTTGAATAATCTCTGCACATATTAGGAAATAATTGTAACTTTCTATTAAGTTCTTTAGAATGGCTAAAATTCATGCACTTGCTTTCTACATTTGTGCTCCAAGATTTTCTTGTTAGGGAATACCTTAATTCTATCCATTTCCATCCATGCTATGATGGGCTGTTGTCAAAGGTGTCACTAAAATCACTTTTCTCTGACACAGAGTTCTAAATGTGTTTTGCAAGAAGTGATCAGGAAATTGAATTTTTATGTGGTTTTTTGTTTGCTTGTTTTCTAGAAAAATAATATTCTTACTCAGAATGAAATGGCAAACTCAAGAATTCAATACTGAAAATCCTCAGTATTTAATTATGAAATGTTTATTTATAAACAAAATTGCACTTGTAGGACAGGTGCTATGTAATAGCAATTAAACTAATCCAACAATTCAGTTGAATTTGTTGCTAGTAATGGTGGGATGCAACAATATTGCAGGGCTAACAATTGTGTCAGCAGTATTGCATCAGACCCAGAGATTTTTCTGTCTCTTTCTGGCTTTGGAGACAATTGATTTCCCAGGCAGTGTGAGTCACACAGCCCAAGTGTCTGGAATGCCATGGATAATGTGCAAATGACATGAATGCCGTGGAAATGTGCTTTTCAAGCCAGGGCTTCTGTGGCTTTCAGAGCAGTCCGATTTCAGCTGAACTTCCAGCCTTATGTGCTTTCCAGGCTCCCTCCTTCCTTAGCAATCTCTGTAAGAACAGAAAGGGCAGCTACAGACTGCAGAAACTGCAGTTCTGTGCTCTACACCCACAAAAACTGAGAAATGGCAGAAGGTTCCAACTACTGCATAATTTTTTGTTTGGTTGGTTTGCTTGTTTCTTTTTTCTGGGAAATTTCAAGGAGTCATAATTGACAAGATAGAAAAGTTGCTTTATGCCATTGAAAATGATGCTGGCTAACTTTAGATGAGACTAAAAAGGTTCAAGGAAGGTTAAAAGTTCTTGCTTATCCTCTCCATTTTCACAGAGAACTTGTCTTTGAACTTGTACATGGTAGAACTTGATAGGCTTTCTTTTTCAGGAAAGTTTCCCAACAAGGCTTTTGGGAGTCATTCCAGCTAAAGGAATGACATTCAAAAATTGTCAAATTCTCTCTGGCCCTATATACATAATACTTTAAAAAGAGCTAATTCTTAGTGAAATTATTGGATACCAAAGGATTTTGCACATCAGAAGTTTAAGGCTTTTCTTGACTTGGAGGAATGTATAGTTTGCCCTAGAGGGAAGAGCTTTAATCCGTACTGTTAAGCATACCATGCTTTTAACTGTTTAAAACTATACATGCAAACCATAGAAAGGAATAGCATAATGAATTTAAAACCCCAAATTTGGACATAGTTCATCTTCAAGACTGGTATGCAAACTGACTATATAATTCAGACCTCTGCTTCCTCTACAGTGCCCAAATTTTAAATACTATAAAGGACTTCTTGTGTACACTTTTCAATGTGAATCCTCATGTGTCTGCCACCCTTTCACTTACGTATTGTTCTAGTTTTGCCATTAAAATCTCTAAAAAGAGGTGACGTTTGTTCTTTCTTGATAAAATGTGCAGCATACTGTGCACTTACAAGCTGAGGTAAAGATTTCTATCCAACTTCCTTCTTCAGCAATCATTATTTTCTCTTCATTTCTAGCACTGCGTCCAATCAAAAGGCAGACACCTGTTTTCCAGCTTCTCTTCATCTAGCTCATAACTACCCTGAAATAATTTGCAATCTATGGCATATTATCTTAAACTGTGAGGTAACTAATTAGCAATTCTAAATGGAAAGGGAACTGGAAGCAGAAAGCTACCCTCCCACAATAAATATGCCTGACAATTTGTGAAATCCAGGGCATGTAGCACTTACGGATAAATGTGGTGAAAAGGCAGAATATGTACATTTGACATTTGGAACAAAAACCTTCTCGTTATCAAGACAGTCAACAATACATGATTCTGATACTCGGACTATCATATACTGAGTGAGGTTATTTACTGAGTTCATTAAGACATCAGAAATCCTGCAGATAGAAAACTTCTCTTAGAAATACTTCTTAGCTCAGTAAGTTAATAGTAACATTCCTTTAACCTTGCTGTGAAAACCAGAATAAATAAAATAGTTGCAGGCCAGATCATAGGAGGAGCTATGCCTCAGTATCAGACTCTCGATGTTCTCCATTTCTTTTTAATAGTTGAAAATCTTAGTTGCTTTTAGTTTCTACTGAACAGATGTTTTCAGTGAATGGCTACAATGATGCACATGATTTATTTCCCTGAAATAAATTCAGGATGCAAGTAATTTTCATCATTTCCTCTAATTTGCATTATATTACATTTGTGCGTTCCAACATATTCTAGTCACCAGTGGTCTAAGTGGCTGCATTTCAGCAGCCCGATGATGAAGGTAACTGGCCAAGAACTCCTGCAAGATTTTATGTAAATATTAATGGTCACAGCTGCCAGAGGGAGAGTTTTTTACTTCCAGGGCTAACAGGCAGCAAAGCATCATAAAAAGAAAGAATGTTTGGAAGGGATCCCTGGAGATCATTCAGGACAACTTGCTGTTCAAAGCAGTGCTGGCTTCTAAGTCAGACCAGTGTGCTCTGGGTGTTGCCCAGTCAAGTTCTGAATATCTCTCAGGGTAGGTATTCTACAGCCATTCTGCACAACTTGCTCTGGTGCTTAAACACTCTGTGCAAAGAGGTTTTTTTTCTTACTTCCAATCAGGATTTCCCTTGCTGAAACTTGTGACTGTTGCATCTTGCCATTCACTGTGCACTGCTGGGGGAAGTCTGGCTCTATCTCCTCTGCAGTTCCCCTTCAGTGGAAGTCTGCAGTAAGATCTCCCTCAGCCTTCTTCAGGCTAAAGAAACCAATTTCATTTGGCCTCAAACTATGTATTGTTTGCTCCACCCCCTAATCATCACAATGATTAGCTCCAGCTTGCCTTGTATTGTGGGATGCAAAAGTTCAGGGAAAAATCACTTCCCTCAACTTTTCGCTAGGCTCTTATTGATAACCCAGCATGGTTATGTGTAAGGTTTATTGTGAGATTTACCAGATCTTCAGCAGCTGACTCATGTTCACCTTGTTGTCTGCCAGGACCCCCGGCTCCTTTTTTTCATTCATTCAAGCTTTGTACATCCCCCCTAAGTTTCATTTTAGGATGTAACCCTGTTGTCGACATCACATATCACTGGTATTATGAGAATTCAGAGCTACATAACAGAGCTGGGGAAGTTTAGAGCAGCCCAAGAAGTACAGAGTAAAATGATCAGGTCAAGGCACCTATTGCTTCTCTTCTATCCCAGCAATCCCGTATATGTTGCAAGACCTGGAGCTTTTACAGAGTTCAGCTGATATGGTAAGGTTAACTCATGCTTTTGCTCCTTCTGATTCATTATTATACACCCCTTGTTATGGCTGAACATTTTTTAAATGGATAAAGTAACTTGTCACAATAAAAGTCATGTAACTATTGCTTTTGTATCTCTCCTGACCAAAGGCCTCTTAAAAGAGTTGCAGACACAGAATGTCTATGTATCTCATCAATGATTCAGCTTTCACTTCAAGGTACAAACACCCTTAGTTCAGTCTTCCCAGTCTGTGCCTGTGACACTAATAACATCAGTAAGAATACTTAACAGTAATACAATCCATGTGTTAGATGTCAGTATGAGTCAGCAGCTCAGCTCAGGAACCATAGCTGACTCAAACTCATAGAAGATGATTGATGATGCATGCATGAGTATGCTTTTCAGAGTAAATAAATAAATAAAAAAAACATTCTTACTAGGGAATTCAAGTGCTTCTTGCAACACAGCTGCAAATGCTGCCAACCAGATGGAAAAAAGGCACAAATGATGATGTGGACTCCAGAAATTGTGTGCCTGCCAAACAGCCGAATAGAGAGGAATACAATTCCTCTCAGGGACAGGACAAAGAGAAGACAGTATTCACTGTTGTTGTCACCATAGGCTGCTATGAGCTTATGCCTCTGCCTTCCATTTTGATACATTTCATTCCTATATTTTAGCCATTCTACTTTCACAAGCTGACACTTCTGGGGGTTGGGGATTGTACAACATTAATAAGGCCAAAGCCGTCTGTATGTATTTACAACATTTGAGTGTGATCACAGGTGTGGGGGTTTTTTGCTATTCTCTGCCATATGCATCAGCTCGCTTTTTTAAGATGACTATTTCATCTTTTCTTCTGCTCTTTTTCTGACTTTCCCTCATCCCAAGATACAGATTTTCTGTATCAGAGGCAACTGAAGGTTCCCCTCTCACACACATACTGCCTTTGAACGGTTTTTCTTCTAGGTCTGTTATTTTAATATGAAGATATGCATGTAACAGTAAGGTACCCTGTGTTCTCATACCAAAGTCTCAGAGGGCAGGATTCATCTACCAAATGTGGGGTTTCATTTGGCGTCTCTTTCCAGGCAGTCAGCAAATTCAGTAGGCACTTTGGTGGTTTGATTTATCTTGTTCTAAAGTAGATGTCTAAAATAAGTGAAAAGACTCATGGCCTGGGATTGCTTATTTTTCCTCATTGACTAAGCTTAAGGTGACTAGTCTAGTTGCAGATACCTACACAGTAAACACCTAATTACCTGAGATGAAATCCACTCAGCATCTATGACCACTAGTGAATAATCTAGAGTATAAAATGATTAAATATAAGAACCTAAATTCTCAACAGTATGCTTAATTGATGAAAGGAATTGATCCCTGTTGAGATTTTTTTTTTTAAACAGTTTTTGGGGAATCTTAAATCTTGATAGTGAAATGTTGAGTGGAATGGGATTTTTTCACTGATTTTAAAGGTGTGAAGTTTTAAGTGCCTGATTCTCTTTTAACCAAAAGCTTGTATGGTTGTTTGTTGCTGGGCAATGTGGGTGCTTAATGCTATGCTTGGCATTTGGCAACAGTGTGAGGCAGTGGAAAATAATGCTCTGATATTCTCTGGATTTTTTCCCAGGGCCACATGAGGTTTTTTCCTGACATACTCACCCCATGGTTACTCAACCTTGAGATTACTTTCTTGCAAAGAAGTAGTGGGTTGACAGTACTGTCTAATTTCAATTTTTATTACCTTCCTGTAACTTGTAATGAGAATTTAAACCCTTAAATGTCAGATTTTAGGATATATTTAGATAAGGTTAATGATCTGGTCTGGACTTATTTTCTGATGGGTATGAAAACTGTGAAGAGCAGCCAGTTTGCCCTGTTCCCAGAAGAATTGCTGTTGCAACTGGACCTGTAGCTACTTCAAAAGCAAAGAAGGTTCTTTGCAGGCATATTATTATCACATTCACTGACAGGACAGCAGAACGGTTATGCTGATGCACCAACTTTACATATGACAAACGCTATAATAATTCTGAATGTGCCTATTCCAAAACCCTAGGCAGGAGACCATCCTGGTTTACTTTAGTTCTATAAGGGAAACAAAGAAAGAATAAGGGCCTGATGGATTAAAGGAAGAAGTCTCTAGTCTCTCGCATTGGTGCACATGGGAACTGTGACTGTCCGGCAGACCTACTTAAAGAAACAGAGGTCACAGTCACATAGCTGTATGACTGCTTAACGATAAGCAGTATTAACTGCATTTCAGACTTGTCTTGTTACACAACTGTATCTACTACAGTTTATTAATCAAGGAATACTATGCCGATAGCTATGTCTGTTGTCATGCATGTCTGTTTTCGCGCAAATCTTCCTGCCACATATGATTGTGTCTCATTTTATATGTAACAGCCAGATGCCACTATGTTAGAAGTTTATGACTCCACTATATTTAAGGAAGTGTTTCCTCAATCCAGGTTTAGAGACACTGCTTAAGCAGACTCCAGGCATAAAATAAAGCCATTTGTATTCATTGTTTGAACAGATATGAAATCATTTTAACATAGACCCAAGCAAATATAAAAATAGTTTATAGCTACCCAACCAACTGAGAAACCTAAAGTGGCAAAGGCAAATGATATGTTCACATGTACATCTTAATTCTAGGACTTTTTTTTGACTTGGAAATACCTTTTTTCAGCAATGCTGGAAAGTGTTCCTTTTCCCTGGGGAATCCTAATCTGAAAAGCTATCCTGAAGGTACATAAGGTAAGGGCTTGCTTTCTCAGACTAAGCAGAAGCCACTCTGGTTACACAGCAACAATGTTCCTTGCACTGAATAGGACACTTACATGGGGTGAGTGGATTTTCCATGGAAGTCTCTTTTGTTCTGGGTAAGACTTCAAAACCTTAGTACTTAGCTAAGTAATCTGAGGACAAGACTCTTCCGGTGGTGCTTCTTTAAGAAGTCCAAGATTCATTGTGATGCTTGTGGAGCCAGATCTAGTGGGCATGGAGTAGCACAGATGACTGTAGTACATGTTGGGGAATTTTTATGATACCCCTTGAGGTGAATTAAACACACATTTGTGTGTAAATATAAGTCTGAATAATGAACAATGCATTGGGTAGAGTCCTACTGCCATGAGAGGTTCTATCAGGAGTCCACAAAGATGTGCCACAAGCCAATTCCTTATATACACTTGCACCAGCACAAATCCCATGAGCAGTTGCATGAGGCACCTCAGCCCAGCCTTGGGTCCATCCCCCAGCCCAGCTCTGCTGCCCAAAGGTAGCCCCTGAGAACATAAAATCCAGGATGGCTACAAGACAATGCTGCGTCTGTTCTTATCACCACAAAGGTAGCCCCTGAGAACATAAAATCCAGGATGGCTACAAGACAATGCTGCGTCTGTTTCTTATCACCAAGGGAAACTTCACTGCCTTACAGGGAGTCCTTCTGTCTCTGGCATTCCTGCTTCCAGCCACTTTAACTCCTTCTGCAGTTGGGCCTTCTTGCCTTCCATACCAGAATATTCCTCGGTCACAAATTACCACTGCTGAGCAGTTATAATTTGAAATTCCCCTTCATATAAGTAGCTGAACACCTGATTTATAAATTATGATGAGGTACAGGGAACCACTGTCCAGCTACAGCTACCAGGCGTAACTGTACTTTTCAGCACCAGTGAGAGTCGTTAGGAAGAAGAGCCAAAATTAGTGGTTTGACATATGTTATTTCAATGTTCAATGTTGTTTCAGTATTCAGTGTGCTATTTCAAGGGCAATATTAGCTATGTAGTTGCTGCTACCCCTATCAATTGAATTCTATATGCTTTTATTGAAGAGAAAATAGAACAGGGTTAATTCTGCTGTAGAGGATACAATAAGGAGAACACTAAAAATGAGCACACACCCCACCACCTCCAGTCCCTTCAAATTGTTACAGTTATAGTACATTGGATCTATTTCTTATCAAATGTGTATGTGATGCTTTTCTAGAAATACATTCTAATCACATTGCAGTATTGGTTGCATTACAGGGATAGAAATGGTATTTTACAGCCTCTACTTATATAGAAATCAGAATACATGATTTGAAGAAAGCCCATTTGAGTTTATAAATCACACTTGTGATTTTATATTACCCATGGAAACTACATTATTTTCCAAAAGCAAAGAAGCATTTTACTTCTAGATGCAGAAGAGGACACATGTGAAGCTTCCAAGAGAAAACTCTTCTGCAGGTTCTCTGCAGCCTGTACTGCAGAGAACACGACATGGCCAACAGTATGGACAGATTGCAAATTGCTTTTTTAAAAGTATAGTAAGTGTAACTATATGAAGTGCATTGTTGCAAACAGTGCAACCATGAGCAACTGCTTGACACAAATGGAGTTGCAAGGGAGAATAACCAACATGGGTAAGATCAGAAATAGGCTGTTAAATGAAATATGTATGTGTGGTTTTTGGCTGGTTTTGGTTTCAGTGTCTAAATGTGGTGGGTTGATGTGGTGGGTTGACCTTGGCTGGCTGCTAGATGCCAGCCAAGCCACTCTATCACTCCCTTTCCTCAACAGGACAGGGGAAGAAAATACGAATAAAAGCTCATAAGTCAAGATAAAGACAGGGAGATCACTTGCCAGTTACCATCATGGGCAAAACAGACTCAACTTAGGGAAATTAATTTAATTTATTGTCAATTATTACATGTTGTAATTGTTGTAATATGTTATTACAGAGTAGGATAATGAGAAGTAAGAACAAAACTAAAAGCACCTTCCCCCCACCCCTCTCTTCTTTCCAGGCTCAGCTTCACTCCCAACTCTTCTACCTCCTCCCCCTAAATGGTACAGGTAAATAGGGAATGGGGTTTGCGGTCAGTTCATAACATTTTGTCTCTGTCGCTCCTTTCTCCTCACACTCTTCCCCTGTTCCAGCACAGAGTGCCTCCCACAGGAGACAGTCCTTCATGAACTTCTCCAACCTGGGTCCTTCCCAGAGGCTGCATTTCTTCATGAACTGCTCCAGCATGGGTCCTTTCCATGGGGTGCAGTCCTCCCAAGAATGGACTGCTCCAGCGTGGGTCCCTCGAAGGGTCACAGGTCCTATTGGAAGACCTGGTCTTGCATTCTCCCCGCTCCACAGGCTGTAGTTCCTGCCAGAAGCCTGCTCCAGAGTGGAGTCTTCCACAGGCTTCAGTGTGGATATATGCTCCACCATGGACCTCCATGGCCTGCAGGGCGACAACATGCCTCACCGTGGTCTTCACCACGGGATTCAGGGGAATCTCTGCTCCCGTGCCTGGAGCACCTCCTTCCTCTCCTTCTTCACTGACCTTGGTGTCTGCAGAGTTGTTTCTCTCACATCTTCTCACTCCTCTCTCCCAGCTGCTGTTGCACAGCAGTTTTTACCCTTTCTTAGATATGTTATACAGAGGCACTACCAACATCGCTGACTGGCTCAGCTTTGGCCAGTGGCAGGTCTGTCTTGGAGTCAGCTGAAACTGGCTCTATGAGACATGGAGCCACCCCTGCAGCCTCCGCCACTACCAAAACCTTGATGTGTACAATATGTACAATGTGTACAATGGGTACAAATACCTGAAGGGAGGGTGCAAAGAAGACAGAGCACTGCTTTTTGGTGGTGTCCAGTGACAGGACCAGAGGCAACAGGCACAAACTGAAACATCAGGAAACACTTTTTTACTGTGAGAGTGACTGAGCACTGGCACAGGTTGCCCAGAGAAGTTGTGGAGTCTCCCTCCTTGTGGGTATTCAAAAGCCATCTGGACACAGTTATGGGCAACTGGTTCTAGGTGGCCCTGCTTGAGCAGGGGGCTTGGACCAGATGGTCTCCAGAGGTCCCTTCCAATCTCATCTGTACTGTAATTCTGTGATTCTGTGAATTGTAAAAAATTAAACAACTTTTAGGTAGAGAAGTGATTAAAGAAAGTGTGAATTGTAAAAAATTAAACAACTTTTAGGTAGAGAAGTGATCAAATTAAAGAAAGCTCTATGGTGTATATGCATTCCTCCTAGAAAAGTTTACTCTTTGTGACAAAAAGAGTAAACAAAGTTTACTCTTTGTTAAATTAGCTCTTAACAAAGTATTTTCTTTATAGTAACAATAATTATTAGAATATAATTCTAAAATAATAATTTATAGTGAATATATTGCATGCAAGAGAAGATATCAATCAAAAGTGTAGCTACTTTTATTTATTTAAAGTATTTAGATGAACACTATTGGGAAAATTACACTATAAATTAAAAGCTTAATTTTAAAATGATACTAAGATCAATTATATTAATGTCCTTATATGATTTTTACTAGACTATTAAAGATCCTTTTTTTTTTTTTTCTTGACTATAAAGCTTTCGTCTTTGATATCAGCATGGAGGTACAGCAGAAAAGTCCCCATTTCTGTAAATATATTGGATGTTTATTAAATTAGAGATTATTACTGAGCATCTTATTTTTAGGTTCCTAAGCTCCAGATGCTGTTATTATTACAGCTACACTTTCCCTGTTTCTATTGCAGTAACTACTGAAATATTAAAGCCTATATATCTATATACACACACCTCTCTCTCTCTCTAAGTATATACTACATTATCCACTGCTGTAGATGTGTTTTGTTTTTTTTTTCCGTATAGTCACCCTACATAGTTCCATTGTGTTTTCTTATAAAACGCCTTGAGTTGACAATAGACATATGAACAGAGTTTGAAGCTACCAGAGTATGTAACTATAGCTGGTATATAATTACTATAATGTGATATATAAACATACCTTAGGTTCTCTTACTTACAGTTATGGAATATCTGGGTCTAACACTTGGAATTTCAGACCTGCTCTGAATTTTACACAAGTACAAAAAATAGGAAATCCCTGTACTAGTTGAAGCATATTCTTATTCTGATTGCATTACACTGTTGCTGACTTGTTCTACATTCCCCAAAAGCTTAAAAAGACTCATAGATTTCTTCCTTTATAAAGGCATTTGAGAGCCTACAGTAAATGAATAAATTAATATTACATAATTCCAGTATATGTGTGTGTTTGCTAGCTGGGGATAGCTCAACTGCTATCTGTTCTGGGAGGAAATAATTTTTGAGAAGCAAGAAAGTGGGATCTCTTAGATTTCTTAGACCAGTGCATTCAGGTACATGTTAAAGGCAAAACTATCATGCTCTTTTGCAGCAGTTCATTGATGCAGAGCTTTAACGTTAAGATTTCTGTTCAAATAAAACCTCTGAATGCTTTTCTCACACTGATGGATAATAACGTTATAAGAAGCACACTTAGAGAAGCCAATGTCATAGCAGAAAAGCTAAATGAGCTTTTTTATATAACTGTTCACTTCAGAGAAGTTTGAAAGTTTAACACAATAGAAGTCTTCATAGGGGAGAAATATGAAGAATGATCTCATGTTGAATTATTGTTAGAAGAAGGTGATCCATCAGGAGAAATAAGTGGCAAGGACTAGATTATTTTTATGCATAAACTCTGAGGAAGCTTAATATGAAATTGCCACAATGGTGACTATAGTGTATAACCTCACATTTCAATTAGTCTTCCTACCACAGGAAAGGAAGACGGTAAATGCAGTGTCATTTTCACAAAGGTCTTTAGAAGAAATCTGTAGGAATACAGACACTGGTCTGAGTGCATTTGACTTTTGTACCAAGCAAAGCAGTCAGAACTATAATAAAGAATAGAATTAAGTGAATGTATGATATTACAATGGAAAGTCAATACAGCTTTTGTGGAATAAAGTCACACTTTACAAATTTTGAAGAGGTCTTTAGTGATGTCAATGAACTTGTCAGTAAGGTTCACAACAGTATATATGGGCTTCCAAAAAGCTTTTAACAGGCTTTTTTGGGAAAGTGGAAAAGTCCTGTCACATATAAACAGTTGACTGAAAGATGGGAAAAAAACACAGGAAGAATGATCAGCTCCTGTAATGGATGGAGGCTAATGATAAGAATCCCACAGGGGCTTGTATTGGACCTGTGTTGCTCATTGTGTTCATGAATTGTCCAGATCAAGCATGAGAAGTGACTGATAGTGCTGGCTGATGATGCATAATTATTCGGACTACTCAAAAGTAACACAGACTGTGAATATCTGAGAAATCATATCATGAGTCTGACTGATTATGAAATAAATTAAAAAATATAATAAATGTAATGCTCATAAATAAAAGCAAGTGTACAAGGAGAAATGTAATCCTAACTGAAGACATACTGCAGTGGACTCAAAATTAGCAACTACCTTGCAGGTATTCCATGCACATGACATTGAGTCCTTGTGAAAACATCATTCAACAATGCTCTAAGATGTAAATTGAATCTTAGAATTTACTAGAAAAGCAGTAGAAACAAAAAAACACTCATGTCCTGAATATTGGTGTGTAGTTATAGTCAGACTGTCCAAGAAAAAAGATAGCAGAAGAAAGAATGAAGGAAAGGGCAATGAAGACGATTAAAGAAAGATTTTTACTAAGCAAACCATCACAAAAAATAACATCAGTACACACTTGTATATATACGATATAATGATAAAAAGCCAATGCAGCTTATACAGTATGTACAGGAACATGTATTTTAGACTAGGAATTTTCAGCACAGAAAACAGAAAGATAGGAGGGATAGAATATAGGTAGATACAATAATTAATGATATAGAAAAAAATGTATATGGAAAAGTCGGTTATCATTTCTCATGTTAGAAGATGTAGAGAGCACTTAATTTCTTAAAAAATTAAAATAAAACAAAAATGAATATATTTTTCACATAGTGCACACTTGCATTCTGTATCTCGCTGTGGTAGGATGGCTTTTATGACAAAAATAAACAAATCAAGACAATAGTATATTAAGTCACTGAAGTCATGGAGAACTGTTAAAGCACAGCCATACAGACACATCCTGTAGTTCAGGGAAGGCCTACGCTACAGATTGCTGCAAGGTGACAGGGCATGCAAGTAGTAATAGCACCCAGTGCTGGTCCTGTTTCTCAGATTAAAACTCGGCAACCAAGGAGTGCTACTTTCTCTTGTGTGTCCGGGGAACACCCAAGAATATTCACTTCCAGCAGGAATGGATGCATGTACTCTTAATTGGTTAACACTTTTTTTCTGGCTACTACTGATTCTTTTTGTAAAAAGATTAGTGGGCCAGTATCGTGACAAGACAGGAAATTCTGGGGACTGCTATATGCTGAATGAGATCATGCAGTCTCCCACTGGTTTATATTGTATGTGAATTCAATAGAGAATCATTTTGTTTTGTGCATCAAGGTGACCTTGTCTGTCAAACTGCAGGACTAAATGGGAGATATGATATGGTGGAGCAGTGATTGGCTAAAATTATGAACCACAATGGGATGCATTAGGGTAAGAGAAGATCTCTTGTCCTTACGAAGGGAACTATATTCCTCACTGAGGCACTGAGCCATAGAGAATCCTTTCCCTTAAGCAAAGCTTATCTCTACTGTTATTGCACTCACACCAAAACCTAGGGTTTCACTTTGTAAACCAGAATTATAAAAGGCGAGGAAGAGGTTTTCAGTGCATTCATGTTAAGTAGTCAGCATCTTGTGCATATGTTATTTACTACACTTATGGTGTTGGCCTTGTTTGTCATGCACTGTTACTTCAATTGCGTATAACTCCATATAATATATGGAATGTCATATCCATATAAAAAGTAACTAAATATGTTAGTTGACATAGAGGGTTGTAGCTTAAATTAAAAATATGTTCTGATACTTAGCTGCATATTCTAAATTTCCTGTTTAAGATACATTTTAACATATGAAAAGACCAATTAGAAAGATAAACAGTTCCATTGTATACAAATATTTCCATAAATGTCTCACCAGGAAAGAATCCAATCCTACCATTAAAATAACTGGTCTAACAAAAGGTAAAGCTACACAACATAAAAGGATGTTGAGAAGAAAATATGAGCATCACTAAAATTTAGGTTAGATTTAAAATTTGCATACCTGGAACAACTAATGCCATACTAATGAACCACATCATTGAAACAAAATACTAATGGCAAGACAGTAATGGAAAAAAGGCAGTGAAGTAAACAAAATTGACAAAATTAAACTGCCTCAAAAAACGCAAGCGAAAAATTATAAAGAAAGAAGTAATCTTGCATACAGGAAGCCAGGTTTGCAGTTATTTCTGTGCCTGCCCCTAATCTGTCAAAACCTCATTCTTATTTTGCATTGATAGTGATTGTAGAAGGAGCAAGGACGTTAAGAGCTGAAAGTGTGAGGAATTTTCTTCTGCATATCTTTAATTCAAACCCTGAATAAGCACTTGACATGCTGGCAGAACTGATCTTTACACAAACCAAGTGCCTGCCAGGGCCTAAAAGACACAATGTGACCAATGTTTGAAAGATCTTTCAAAGCCAGAGTTAGGGTCATTCAAGTTAAAGGAAGCCTATATCACTCTGATGTGATTAAGACTATCAGTTCAAATAATCCTGAGTTTTAGAGAAAACTGTATAAATTCTATATTATTTTGTACCTGGTGATCTCAAGGATGGTTTTGAAGTTGTCTAAAAAACATTCCTTGCTGCATTCGGAGGAAAAACAACATTGAATTCTAAAATTCTGCAACTCTTCATCAGCTGGAGAGCAAAATCACTTCCTCAGGTTCTGTCTATATGTCTCCCAGTGAAATACTAAAATTCTGGATTACACCAAGGAAACTGTTTTAGCACTATTTTTCACAGAGGATAGATGGGACTTGATATTAATGCTGTGTGCTGTCAAAACAATGAAACAGGCTCCTTGTCAGAAACACAAGAGGAAATATACACTGTAATAAAGAAAAGTTGTCTTTGCAGAGAATTTACATATGTACCCCGAAGATGACATCCATCCACGCTCCTCCATCTCCCTTCCTCTAAAAGATCACACCAGCCATGAGATCACTTGATTTGCAAGACCACATTATTCATACCTAAAACCTACTGGAACCCATATTCTAAGGGGTCTCCTGACCAATGTTCACTTAAAATTCTTTCTCTGAGCAGGCTATAATGTAAGTTGGGTGAGGTAGCACTCCTCAGCTTTTAGGGTTATATAAAAGACAGACCAGGGCTGAGCACATGGGAGAAAGTAAGGGAGAAGGGTGAAGAGGAGCACAAGCCTGACTGTACCCTAGTAGTCAAAGAATTCATAGGGAGATTTATGGTTTCCACACTCCGCTCCTAGAACAACAATTTCTTTATTATTTAAATTAAAGAGCAAGCATGTAAAATACAGAAACAGTCTTGAAAGTCTGAACTGGAACCCAGGACTCATTCACAGGCTACAGGTCTTCAGTCCTTTGTGTGATAAATGTTTCAGAGTTCTTCCATATAGTGGCACAGTTTTATTGGGAGGAATAATGTCTTATTGTTTAAATGCTTACATTCTTTATTGTTTCTGGCTGTGTAGCAATGACATGTTTCTTGTTCCTTTTATCTTCTCACTGGATTTGAATCACTACTGTTCCTCTCTAATCTAAGACTGTAGCTTTTAGTAATGCAGCAGTTCCATTACCAACAACTATAATTGGAATTATGTCTCTATCTTTTTAATGGTGGTGTTTTTCTTCCCTGATACTCCTGCAAATCAATATTAATGTGAATATTTAAATCTACAAAATCTGCACTTAGTCTACTTGAAGTATTAGATGAAGCTTGCAAAACTGTTCTCTTATTCAGTTCGTCCTCCCAACCTAGTCAAGTTAAAACCATAGAAAAGTGTCAGGTGTGTGATTTATTCTCAAAGCTTTTAGCTTTAATAGCCCGGTGCTACATGTTAAATTACAGGTTTTTGTGAAGTAGTGAACATATATGCTCCTGATGTGCATAGGAAATAAATGCACTATTTGAGTAATCTAGATCTTAGATTTTATTTAGTTAGCTACTTTTTAGGATTATCAATTAGTACAAATGCTACTTTTCCTTTGATTTCAAAGGGCATGTTATATTTCTGAACTGTAATTGAAAGTATACAGTTTACATTTAGAGTCTTTTCTATTCCCCCCTGTCCTACTGACAGTCTGTTTTCTATTAGAGTCCAAAGTGCATCATTGCATTTAACTGCTGCTGTTTGTTACAGATAGTAAGGTCTGGAAAGAATAGTAGTATACAGGTAGCAGCTGATAAAGTATATAATTAGCTTACTTTGTGAGACTCAAAGGTTAGTAAACTTGCTTTCTGTTCTCTTGGAGGATGTAAAATATGTTTCGTCTTATTTCAGTGGTTCAATAACAGTGCCTATCACTTCTATTTTTATTTATCAATATATCACAAAGTGGCAAGATTTTTTAAGTTACAGGTCATGCAGAACGTATCAAAAAAGTACAATGACAACAAATAAAGCTCTGCTTCCCAAGAAGACTATGAAAGCTGTGCATTTATTTGTCCAGGTAAGATTAAAAAATAATGGACAGCAATCCTTGGGTATGTAAAATCCTAAATATTTTCAACTATTCTGTAGGGGGCAGCAGAATCTAAACAAAATAAATATTAAAGTTGGGAGGTAGGGGGAACAGAAACACAGCAGAAAAGCCTGCTTTTCACTGTATGTAGGTAGGTAGCAGTGTACCTGAATTGCTACAAAATTAGCAACATCCCCTAATTATTATTCTTTACATTAACAAACACAGGTTGTGTGCATTTCTTTTTATCTAATCTCTTATTTTATATACAGAACTACTGAAGCTGA
Organism: Aptenodytes forsteri; assembly: GCF_000699145.1. NCBI lineage: Eukaryota > Metazoa > Chordata > Aves > Sphenisciformes > Spheniscidae > Aptenodytes > Aptenodytes forsteri. The sequence continues at coordinate 2,232,613 of NW_008794211.1, read as the reverse complement.
ACGAAACCAGTGAGATAAAATTAACACAAAAATTGTTTTTTCCTCCCTTTGGGCAGAAAAAATGCAATTTACAAGGAAAATGCAATTATATATAAATATTTATGAAACCAAAAAAGTCAAACACGATCAGTGGGGTTTTGTATATTTGTGAGGTAGCAAAAATAATACCAAGTTAGACTATTTGATTAATTATTAACATTTTTACTGCATCCCAATGGGGAAATTATTCTGGAAAAGGAACATTTTGCTATTTGTTATTGTCCATAATTAATTTTTAAGTGGCAAGCTAGAGTGCGAGTAAAAGAAATTTAGTTTTTAATTAAGCAATAATACAGATCAGTTCTACTTTTTCTTTCATGAAAATAGTGGAATTAAAGGTACAATACAAGGACGTGTCCTTTTTTCCTCCACCCTGCACAGTAAGAAAGAAATTAAGAAAGCAAGGGGGATAAATTATCTTCTTTATTATTCTGTGGGGAGAACCCACTCTGGTCATAGGTTTAAATGATATGACTCTAAGTAAAGAGTAACATTTTTCATTTAACAAGACTTCTGGATCAACCCTATATAATCATGTGACCTGAAAACTGTAGAATACATTATCTTTCACTCTTACAGCACTGGGTCTTTGACAAAATATTTTGACTGTGTAGCTGAAGATAATTAGATGTAAGCAGTATCTGCAGTTCATATCCTTCTGTTTCAGTCTTAATACACTGATTCACAGTTTTTTGCAAAATAGTGTATTAGACTTTCATTGTTTGAGTTTTCTGGGGTTTATTTGTTTAATTTTGCATCACTTAAGTTGATGAGAGACTTCTCAAAATCCTAATGAGAAGTTGATAAAATTATAAAAACTACCACAATTCAAAAAACAACAACAGCAGCAGCAACAAACTTGTACACAGTAAAATATTGTCAAGGTGACTCAGTACAGCTATAAGAGTTTACTGACACATTTTAAAGCATATGAGTCGGTGCATTATAATGGAGATTTCAGCACTGCAGCAAAGTACAAACATCACACTTAATCGTAAATTAAAACAAAAGTGTTAAGTAGTGATCTACTTATAAAATGACAAACAATGCTGAGCATGCAGTGGGAGGCAGCTATAAATACTTGTATCTCAATTTAAGTATCTGACACTGAGAGGACTGCTAAACAGCCTTCCTCCATTTATTGTAATATGAAATTATTTCACTGAAGCCTAATAACTTTCTTTTTCTCATACTGCTGAGGTTTGAAATAAAACATTAAGCTGTGTTGCATTGCAGTTATTTTATAGTCCAAGGCAGTGATAGAAAACTTCAGAACATTTGTAGAGTCTGTTAGCATAATCATCACAACAGATTTTAGTTTCCCTCACAGAACAGGTATTTATCCAGCCAGAAATGAACTTTGAAAGGAATGAATAAAACAAAACGATTTCCACAGAGCAAAGATAACATTTTTCTCCCTCCATATCTTGCATGAGATCAGGCAGATATAGCCACTGTAGGCCCAAATATGTTTTCAGTGGGTGTTTGGTGTGGGCAGAGTGGAGTACTGTGTCCCTGGAGCCTACTATTCATTAGTGAGAACAGAGGAAATTCTTCTCCTCATTCCCAAAATGTGGCATACCCTGAACTGTCTATCAAATTTATATGATAAGTACCTTATTCAAGGACAAATCTGTGTCTTAGAGAAAATTATAATTTTAAAGTGTTACCAAGCTTTCCAGTACAAAAAAATCTGAATTTTATTTAAATTACTGCATTAGGTATCCAGACATGTTTATGAAAAAAAAAAGTGTTCTTCATTTACATGGAACATAAATGTTTCTATTCAGAATTTAAAATCAAGATAAATATGCAAATGGGATGATGATGATGATGATGATGATGATGATGATGATGATGATGATGATGATTAGAAATAGAAAGATGATGATGATGATGATGATGATGATGATGATGATGATGTTGCTACTATCAGCTTTTTTCTTTTGAATTTGAAAAGTTTCTTTCTTTTGTTATATGTAAATAATGTAAAAATCTGATCTAAGAAAAATAACTTTTTGCAGTTTGTAGACTTTAAAGACTGAAAGGGACTAAATGGTGATCAGCACTGATTTCCTGCTAAACACACTTGATAATCGTATTAGCAGAAAGGTGTTATAATAGATTGGCCTCCCCAGACAAGAACTCAACTTCCTTCTGCTGTGCACACAGGAAAACCTTAATCTTTCATCTTTAGAGAGAATGCACTCATACTCTAATGTGAAAGAAACACAGTAAATGTTCTTCCGCTTACCAAACTTCCTCATCTTCTAATAATCACATACTAGCATGTATGTATGGCTGATAACCACAAGGCTCACTCTACCTATCTCAGAAAGTCATGGGCAAGAAGGAACTCTACAAACTGGTCATATACAGGAGACATTTTGGCTCTGTTAAGGGCTTCTTTGCTTCATTGTAGGATAGCACTGGGCTAATCAAAATTTCCAAGTCCAACCTCACTGTCCCTGTTACCTCACTTGCTTTCACAGGAAGGAAAAGACACATGGCTTCACCATCACTTGCACAACCTAGCATGATCATGGGAGCCTCGTGGACATCAGGAGCTCTGGCCTGGCTGTGTGTGATTTTGCTAAGTCTAAAGCCTAGTTACAACTTTTGGGTAATGATCTCTCATGAAGGGCAAGGATCCTTGTAGCTTTTACATACAGAAATAGTAAATTGTACATAATAACTTATATCATATTGTTTCATCCTTTTACAACACCCATGTGTAACAAGACTATTAGGAGTCTAGATACTCTATATATGCAGAAGGCACTGAGTAAGACTCCTCCAAAGACCTAACATTAAGCATCTTTATAGTTTCATTTTTTCATTCCTTGTATGTTTTTAACATATTTTAACAGATTTCAGTGACAAATAATTTGAATTATATTTCTGAACACTTTACTTTCATACATTTTATGAACAAAAATAATAATAAACTGTTCTTCAAACACAAGATCAGTTATCCCAAGTCAAACTTAACTCAACAGACTATCCAGTGCTAGACTATTTCCAGTGCAAGCTAATAGTAGAAGAGTAGTAGAAAAAGACCTAGTCCCTTAAAGGGTATGCATCAGCCAAAAGCATTTGAAGGTTTGCAAATAACTTTTGATTTATAAATTGCCTGCAAACAGTTAATGGAATGTAGCCAGCCTGGCATGATTAGTCATACTCAATATTGCTGATACATGAGATTAAAAGATTACATTTTTTCTGGTGGTCTTTCTGTTTTTCATCTGTTTGTTTGTTTGTTTGTTTAGATTCATATCTCCTTTGTGTAGCAATAAAGGATAAAAATGTATCTATCTCTATTATTTTTATTTTTCTGAAGCCAGTACATTTTCAGCAGAAGGTCTACTGACCTTAAGATCATTAAATATCTCTTTCTTCTCTTGTGCTGTGCTCTAGGAAATGAGTCAAATGCTCAAACCTCACCATGTGTCCCTGGTTAGCTGCTCTTGTACTTTAAGCTAAGCACATGCTTATCTGCCTCACTGCATCAGGGACAAAGTACTTAGCTCTAAGCAACTGCTGACATCCTTTGTGTGTAACATAGGGCTGAAGCACACAGTATTCTGTTAGACAGGACCTCACTTCAAACTGTCAGGACAAACAAGGAAGAACAATTCATTAAAATGATTTTTCATTGTCCACAGGTATGATCCTGCATTTGATATACGGTTATACAGTATTTTATATGCAATATTCTTTCTGATATAACACTGAGGGACAGAACATCTGTTTCAACAGATATTATGGGCAGTTAAAAAAATGTGCCAAGATATTTGGGAAAAGCAAACACAAAGGATAAAAATACATGGAAAGTTAACAAAGCAAACACATGTAGGGTTTTTAAAATTATTATTCATCCAACTTGAGAGCATATAGGAGGTATTAGAGAATTCTTCCAGTTGGGTTTTAAAATTAAATCATTAGAAAGTTTGTGTGCATAAGGATCTAGAAATGTCAACAATGACACAGGAGAAGGGGTGTAGCAGTGACTTCAGAACAAACCTACATGAACCTCACTGAAAGTATCTTTCTGCCTCTGGAATAAAACATGGTTTAATAATGTATTCAAAGATTCTTTCTATGTCCAACCCTCTTTCATTTAATATCTTCCTTTTCAGTCTGTACTGAAGGTTAATAGAGTCATAGAAATCCAAGCCTGAAAGAAAGGACTAAAAATGAGCCAAGTGCATTTGTGGGGGTGCACACTGCTATCATTCTATCCTTTTGTCAGCTTTTGCAGTTGTATTTGGGAGAAATGTAGATGAATGAAGAAAATGTTAAGATAGAAATGGAAGCTCCGGTTGGGTTGCAATTGCACAAAGAGAAGGTCCTTTACAAGTAGAACCTGAGTTTTGAAACAATAAAAATTGATTTCTTTTTAACTGTGTACTGGCCTGACTCAAGCAACTATAACTAGTCAGGGGGCAAGGAGAGCTTTAAGTGCTGAAAAGGAGTATTTTTTTTCCTTACTCACATATGCATTTCTATTCAGAGAAGTAACTACCTTATGCCTCTTTTTTTTCCCTGCATCTTTCACTTAATTAAAAAGGTTGCAAGGTGGTTCTCTACTGATCAAGTGTTCCCATGCAGGTATGTTTTTGCACAGGGGTTGTTGCTACTATTACTGTTCTTCTGTCTGCCCAGGACTAAAATACAACAAAAGGAACATAAATGAGACACATGGGTTTCATGAGAGCCATATTCAGGTCCCTTAAGAGCTATAACTTGAGCACTACTGCCTTAGAACATTGTTATCTGAGGCCATAAGTTTTCTGCATGATGTTAGAAGGCCAGAGTATGCATTAAACAGTGTTCTGCTTTGTATTTTCACTACAGTATCCAAATTCTTAAAATGGAAATTCCTGACCTAGAAATAGAAACAAACAGAAATAAAAACAGTCACAGATATTTAATACTTTTTGATTTTTCAATTAACTAACTTGTTTTATGGCAAGGAAGGACTTCATTGTGAATTTCTAACATTGGTTAGGAGGACTTGTTTCCAAAACAGGTAGCAAATGCGCCAAAAGGGAGAAAACTCTTTTGTTTAGCCTGCACATAAAGTAAAAGTGCCAGCATAATGACATGTTCACAGTAACATTTTCCTCCAGATTTCCAAAAGAATTTACTTCAAAGCAATATATTTGTGATTTTAGAAAGCAAGATGCTGTATATGAATTTAAGCTAATGTCCTTTTTAAAACATTGTCTTACCTCCCTGAGGTGAAGTAGCAGATATTGTGGCTTTGACAGATGGCTTTGAAAGAAAGGAGAAAATTATTAGACTATACTTATCTAGGTATATTATACCTATCTTGACTTTGTATACCTCCCAGATGTATACATGATAGATTAAACTATGCACATATATAAATTTAAACAAAATTGGCCTGCTTTCCAAAGAGAAAATCTAATGTAACATATGGACATAAAATCAGTTTTGATGGTTCAGAACAAGCGTCCATCTAGCCTACTATGTTGTCTCCAGCACTGGTCAAAAGTGGAGGTGTATGGAACAATAGGAATAAGATAAGGCTATATTGTATTCCTTCTAACCAGTTCTCCCAGTCTCTTTTTTCAGTTCAGGGGATTTCCTGAGCCTCTGAGGTTTATCTGCTAAACATCAGTCAATTTGTCTTCCAAGTATATCTCCCATCAAACCTAGACAAACTTCTCACATCCACAGAATTCTTTGGCAAGGAATTCCACAGTTTTGTTAGCTGTTGAGTGAAGAAACATAGCCTTTGTTTTGAACTTGAAGTTAAAATTAAGCTATTAAGTTCATGATTTGGACACTAGTTCTGTTGAGAAAGACAGTGAACAGTCAGTCCCAGTCTGTCTTCTCCAGGTCACTGATGATTTTATAGAACTCTATCATATCTTCCCTTTCCATTTAATTTCCAGGCTGAGTCCCACCATACTCAATCATTTTTCATACAGAAGCCAGTACATACTGATGATTCTTGTTGCCTTTCTCTGAATTTATTTTCAAGTTCTCATATATCCTTTTTCAGATGAGAGAACGAGCACTGTATACAGGGTTCAGGGAATGAGTGAGCCATGAATTTGCCATTGTTTTCTGTTTGGTTTTCTATTTCTTTCCTAGTACTTCCTAATATTTTTAATTCTTTTGATTGCTATTGGGTACTACCAAGACCATCCTATTTCCACAGAGCTAGCTGTAGTAAGTAACACTAGTACCTTACTTCTGAATGGAAACAATCAGTTTGGAGCTCATCACATAGGTAAATGACTGAATTTACTGATGATGCAAATATTTTTTTCTCTATTTAGATCATTACATTTATCCAATTTAATTTAATTTGGCATCTCAACTGCTAAATTTCTTGCTAAGTCTTGCTAAGTCTCTTCTGAAATTCTTCAATTTCATCTTGCCCTTATTACTTTGAATAACTTTGTTAGCATCAGCAAACTTTGTTCTCCACATTGCTTGCCTTTTTTTTTCCAGGTTACTTAAGGAGTGTGTTAACACCAAGATTGTAGCCCAGATCTTCCCAGAACTCCACTGCTGAACTGCCCCCATTGCAAGGCTGGCCATTATGCCTACTATATTCCTAAAATATTGTATGTCTTTTAAACAGCTATACCAAACATTTCCTCTTTATCCCATGACTGCCTAGTTTCCTTGAAAACCTTTGTTGAGGGATTTTGACAAAAGACTGGACATTTAAGTAAACAATATATGTTGTATCTTGAGCTAAGGCAGAAAGCAAAACTCAAATATTCATCTTTTCAAGGACTCCTTGCTTGATACACTATGCAGAATCAAACGTTTTCCAAGACACAACATTTGCTCACAAGAGAAAAAACTAACCAGGTCATTTTGTGACAACTGCCATTGCAGTATCAGGTTATGTCAAAGCTTGTTATTGCTATGTTTGGACTGAGTTTAAAGTTTATTTGGAGTTGGGCTTGGATGTCTATAAACTGAAGTCTATAAAGATATTTCACTGTATAAGCAAGTGAAATCAGAATCAGTTCACTGCTCTATCACTCAAATTTGAAATTCATATCTGTATTTGCCTATTAGAGCTACATCAGACAGACTAATCCACAGCACATTATTTGTTTAACTAAAATAATGTTTATTTTTTTACTATCCAAGCCTACATTCTAATAGTGAAAATATTTTTCATTTTAATGTAAAAACATGAGAAAAATATTTGTAAATAGACCAAAAAATTTGTTCTATTTGAGTTTATCATGGTCAGTGTTCAGTTTTCTGATGTGTTTGAGGTATGGTCCTGAAATCATAAACGTCACTTTGTTTTAATGGGTTTGAAAATCACAGCTCTTAAATTGGACAGAAGACATTAGAGATGTAGAGAGTCTGAGGACCCAAGGGAGACGATACAGGAATAAGAAATTTCACAAAACACTTTAAAGTTCTTTCATATTTTAGGCAATGTGGAATTATCCCATGATCTGGTTTCAAGAACAAATAAACTGGGTTTATTGCTTTTTCTGAGAATTTTTATTTAATTTTGTTTTACTATGCTGACACGAGTTATGTTACACTTCTACAGTTGCAGGGTAGGATCAGATCCTAGTTGGAAAACCTCCTTGCTCCAATCTGCTAAATGATTATGCTCTATTCATTTAAATCCTGCATTAAAAAAAATCTAAAAAAAATTTAAAAATCACTACACTTATCTATTACACATGAATCACTAACTCTCCCCATCTTACATCCTTATCTTTAAATATCTATGAATGTAACAAGAGAAAATAAACAGAAAAAAACCTACTTTTAAACATTCCCTGACTGGGTTAGATACAAGACTGCATTTCTCTAATTCTTGTCTATATTGCCCCTTTGTCTCGACTACTAACATTATGGGAATCAGGCACAGATATACATCAAAATGTACCTTTTATTGTTTCTATCTTGTTTCCTTTCTTCATTGGAGTTTTTGGTATTTTGTAATGGCATCTATGTTATAAAAAATAAAGTCTGATGGTTCACAGGCATCCAACAACACCTTTTGTAGTAAGCAAGTTTAGAGACTACTTGTGTTAATTTTCTCATTGTAGTCAACATATGGAGAACTTGAAAATTTAGTTTAGGTGAGCTAGTTTGCTCTCTGAGTGTGCTTGTCTCTCTATAACTCATTACTGGCATCTCAGTTACCTGGGAATGATCTTCAAGTAGGTTCATACTTAATATGACTTTGCCAATATGTTTGTTTTTTTCTAAGTTGTATTTCTGGAACTGTTTCCTATCAGTTTCAGCTGTCCTTTTATACTAAATGTTTTGCATTTCTGTACAATTGAATAATTCATTGTCTTTTTTGTTTTTTAATAACTCTTCTGATCAGTGAATTGATATTTAATTTAGCCTTGTTACCAAAATATTTACATTCACTTAAAATTATTTGTGCATAGTTATAGACTGTTGATTAAAGAAAAAGAAGAAAAACAGATGGTTACTTGTTTTGCAAATTATTTACTTTTATTATAGACCACCCAACCAGGATGAAGGGGCGGATGAAGCGTTCTATAAGCGGCTGGCAGAAGTCTCTCAATCGCTAGCCCTTGTTCTCATGGGGGACTTCAACTTCCCGGACGTCTGCTGGAAATACAACACGGCAGAGAGGAAGCAGTCTAGGAGGTTCCTGGAGTGTGTGGAAGACAACTTCCTGACACAGCTGGTAAGGGAGCCTACCAGGGG
>NW_008794211.1:2186602-2221840 GCF_000699145.1 Aptenodytes forsteri | reverse complement strand
CCCCATCCCTGGAGGGATTTAAAAGACGAGTAGATGAGGCACTTAGGGACATGGTTTAGTGGGTATGGTGGTGTTGGGTTGACGGTTGGACTCGATGATCTTAGAGGTCTTTTCCAACCTCAATGATTCTATGATTCTTCTTTGTATATGGATTCTAGCGTGTAGGATTCTATTTGGTATGATAGTTTATTTGGTACTTATGTGGGTGTTCCACACAGAAGAAAAACTATAAAAAAATGCTACAGAAATTTGAAAAAGACACATAAGATCGTAGAAAATCAGAAACTTGATCTTACCAGACTTTAGCAACAATATCACAAATATTTACATATTAACTGACTTTATAAAATCTGAATAGTTTCTGAAATCAAATGCAGTGGCACCTGACTTTTAAATTACCAGTATTATTTTCAGTACCTATGGAACATTTATGAGAGCTTAATTCTTCTCTGAACTGATACCTTTAAGTCCTTTTAACAAACTCGGTCTTGTCAGGTGTTAAATCTGTTTTTATTGTTGAACATTCTCCACTATGGAACAATCTCCCTTTCCAAATATTTGATCATGAATCATTCTTTCCACTACTAAATTTTCATACAAAGACAAATCATATAGTGCAGTTATACACCTATCAATCAGCTCTCCAGCCTTTTGGTCTCTTTGACTGAAATAAACTTTCTGTCAAAACATTTATTTTTAAGCCAAAGTATTTAGCAGATGCAGGATTTTTTTTTCTTAGAGTTTTGAGTCTCACGCAGACCATCTGCTATAAAAAGCAATTGTTGTGTTCTGTTATTCACATTGATACAATAAATATTTTTAATTTTTGATATATATGTATAGCTGTATGTGTGTACTTGTATACATACATACTTTCTTCCACCTGAAGCAAAGTTGTAGCTGCAGATAGTTTCCAAGAAATGATGAAAATATGCAGTAAATGGGACTGTATCATAACCCTGTTGTTTCCCCATAATGGAAATGTGCAATTTTTGCTTGGTAGCTAGGCATTTTCATTGCTGTATTATCAAGTGGTGGCTCCAAAGTAACAAGAAGAGTGCCAGGGAAGTGTCTTTTAGAGCCAGAAGAATCTTTAATTCTTGCATAAGGTAGACATTTTTTAGTGGAAAAATATTTGTGCACAAGTGTCACGGGTGAAGCCTGCCTGAACGTATCACTCAGATATCTAAGTGAGACGATGTCTGCATCTGCCCAGCATAAACTCATAAGGTGATTATGATATGCACTGAGGAATACAAACCAAGCACAGGGAATTGTTGGGGGAGGCTCTGGAACATTCCTTTAATTGTTTGGGTATACACAGAAAGGAAACAAAGAACCACAGGTGAATTCTTAATATCTTTATACCCAAGTAACACGCTTAGGACAGTAGACCAGAAGATGATTATAGTAGCTAATTGACTTTTGGTAGGGAGAAAATCAAAGAGATCGGCCTGGGGCTATGTGATAAATGTGGCTGTTGGCAGCTTACGCTAACCAGCTAAGTTAGGAAGTAATAATTAGAGAAAGTGCTGGCCCTTTGGGGGAACAACTCCCCAAATGCCTGACTGCCTGTGGATGCCTAAGCTTGAGGTGGACCCAACACACAGAAAGCCAGCTGCCAGCTGGGCTGCAGTCCCCTTGACCAGCTAGAGCGAGCACCCTCCTTGTGGGGGAGGAGACCACCCTTCTGGCTTCTCTGTCCAAAAATATCTTGGTCAGTGTCTACCCATTGACACAGCACGTATGCTGGAGAGGGGAGGGTGCATGCCAGTGACTAAGCACCTTTCTGGGGCCTGGGGATGCATCCTTGAGAGATTCCTACCATGAGGGCCCACTCTGGGTGACAGACTGGGTGACAGGCAGGGATGAGGTTGTTGCAAGGGCGCTTTGTGGCTTTGCAGAGGAAGGGAGGCATTGTAGGAATGTGTGTCACACCCAGCATGGACTTGTGTGGTGGGCAGGAATCAAAAGTGGCTGGGGAAGGCCATTGCTGAGTATCAGTGGTCAGAGTACCTCCCCATATGACTTGGGGCTTTTCTTTCACAGTCAGTCCCTCTCTGCCCCACAGCATGTCCTGATTCGCTCTCAGCATCCTCCCTTGCATTGTGGCTTTGTGCTTCGTGGCAGACACAACAGTGATGGGTAGTGAGCCCTCCTAAATAGCCTGCCCCAACAGCGCCGTTGCAAGGGACGGACAAGCCCATCACTCAAGTCCATGGGGAGATGTTGGCACACAGAGTTCCTGTCTGCGGCAGCACAGCCTCCCACCCGTGGATGCTCTCACATCATAGCCCCCCCATTAATTCACCACTGCCAGTCCCACTCCCTCCTCTCCTTGGCCCCCAAACTCCCCCATGACAATGTGCTCACTCTTACTCATTCTAACTCACTCTGCGCGTCTTGGTTTCTCGCTCAAAAAGCAAAACCACTTTCATGCCCATGAGGTTTAATTTTCTCACTAAACTAGATACCTATTTTTCAGATAAGTAGGATCAAGGTTTTCCAGGTGAAGGAAGCTCTGGAAACCTGGCTCCCTTCTTTAGGATGTTACGAACCACTTGTTTTCTATAATTTAATCAAAGAAACCAATCTGAGACAGCCCTCAGGGAGACAACTTACACAAGGTAAGAAACCAGTTTAACATTTACATTTCCTTGAAATTCTTCACTTTATGAGAAGTGTGATTTTGATAACCTTGTCTGTGGTATTGCTGGCTGACAAGCACCACACCCCTTAGGTGGCTAGTCTTGGTGAACCTCATTCATGAACACTTAATTAATGCAAGATATATGTAACTCAAGTAGTCAATCCAATTTTGTCTCAATTTCTCATGTGTAAATATCCATTTTATGTCCCACAGGGACATTTCGGGGGTTGGACTAGATGATCTTTAAAGGTCCCTTCCAACCCAAACAATTCTATGATTATATTATTTGTATTAAAATAATTAGGTGCTCTGATACCACAGTAGCAAGTGATCTACAAATACCTTAGACAGAAAACAGATACTTTGTTTAAAAAATGAATGAAGCCTTTTCCCATATTTATTATTTTCTGAATTTCAAAATCTATGAAAATAATTTTTTTCTTTTTTACTGGTATTTCAGTAGTTACATGAACTAGATCTCTCCACACATCTCGTCCTGTGAGAAAAACATGAAATGTGGTACCTAAATGGTGTTACTATATTATTATTTTAATGTTGCAAGAATACCTAGCTTCTTTGGTTTGTTTTTTTGGGGGGGGAGGTGTTTGCTTTTTTTCTGGTGCTGGAATATGAATACTACATATTCTTTAGTTACATAGATATGCATAGATGATGATGTATTGACATAAAAGTAATTCTAAATAACATAGACTCCAAATGACCAAGTGGAAAGAATGGATAATCTTTACTAATCTTAACTGGCTACATCTACACTCAGTTTACATGAGGACAAATAATGTAACATTGATAAATATCAACAGAACCTTTTGATTATTGATTTTTTTTTTTTAAATACCATGTGCAATTAGCAAGCAGAACTTTCAAGCAAGTAGAATATACAAGTCAGACGTATTTTCTTCTGTCTTCCTTCTGCTGAATCTTTCCTATTCCTTTGTGGATATTCCATTTATCAGCTCCCTTTTGCTCTATTCAATTATTATCACACATAACTTGAGCTGCAAAAATGCTGCCAGATGCTTTCTTCAAATATTTGTTTCAATTTTTAATTGATTATCTTTTTACTGTGAACTGGGATTACATGAATATTTGATAAAGTTGCAAGAGGAATATGATCCCAGATAGTCACAATTTGAAAGAATTTTAGTGAATATATATAGAAAACAATTTTTTAATCTATTAACATAAATATTTACATCACACATCTCTTTTTTATTTATGTGGTCAAGTAACAGAGCCTTTTGATATGATTTATGCCTCCAGTTAAAGAAATTCAGCTTTTTGTGCTGACCGATCATTAAAACTGTTTACTAGATGAGCTATAAGCAAAAATTAATAATTTTATTATTAAATATAATAAAATACAGTTATCTTTACATTTGGAAAGTTTTCCTTGAATTATTCTACTTCAATTTAAGCTTATTGCTTCTTGCATAATCCATCACAGATACAGAAACCAGACTGCTGCCTTCCTCTTTTCAACAGTTTTTCATGTATTTGGACTGTCAAATTGTGTCTCCAGAATCTTTTCTAAACTAAATGACCTAAATTCATGTAAACTTTTCTAGTGTACCTTTCCCTAGATTTCTACTCATGCATGCGTATAAATATACAAATATACATACATACATATATACACATACATTATAAATAATATAAATAAATAATATCTATGAAATTAAAGGATACTTTTAATATATTTATATCTTATAGTATGTTACCAAAATACTGTAGTTACCATCTTTTAGCTAGAAAGGAGTAACAGGCAATCCTGTAATATTAAAAAGCTAGAAATGTTAAATGATTAGCTCAAAATTACTTACCTGGACCCTTTAGAATAAATTCATTAAGCACATACTCATGTAAATAATGCTGTTTAAAATGATGAGCAATTTTGCAGTTCTACAACAAAAGAAATGGGATCTAGAAATGATTCTCAAAACTCCTCACAAACTCACTGTCACCTTTACTCTTTTCTGTTAACTGAGCAAGTCAAAAGATAAACAAATTTAATTCAATTAAATTAATGTCATAGTAATTTATTACATTTGCTGCCAGAACTCTCACCCACCAGTTGTTTAACATTGTTTAAGTCTTGCTTTACTGTAAGGACAAATCCTGATTTGGCTACTGTTTACGGGGAAGCAGGAATGCTGGAAACACCCTACTGCAGAATCCTGCTGGCCAAGGCAAAAGTCAAGGGGAAAATCTGAGGTTGCACAGCTGAGCCCATCCTGTTACTTGTCTGAAGAAGAGCATTTCATGGCCCTGGTTATGTTGGCAATTGTTTAATGGGTGGTAATCTTGCCAAATCCTTTGTCTTGAAAAATCTTAATTTGGGGAACAGGACACTGAATGGAACCAAAACAATTTCCCATTTCTAGCTCTAAAATGGGATTTACTAGAGTGTAATAAAGAAACTGTGCTACTGCTTGTGTATCTCTTGTATGCCATATTTCATCCTAACATGACTGGCCAAGACAGTTTAACATGCAAGAACTTCTAATGATCCATTGGTAATCCATGTTCAGCCTAGCATGAGGGAACACATATTCGATAATCAAATACTATTAAAATGAAACAAATCTTCAATAATCACAGTCATATACAATTTGCTTTTCATTAAAAATATTTTATTGGCTGGATAGCTTGTGCCATGCAAAGTAGAAAGGCTGTGTTCTTTGATAAGGAATTAGAAGTTCAAAATAGATTGTTTTACTTATGTCCTTTAGAAGATCCTTTAGCATATGCAGCATCCTTGCTGCATCCCAGCATAAATAAATTAATAAATAAGCCCTCTATGCTTTAAATGCACCGTTTTCATTATTATATTTTCTCACTGTGAAATAATATTTGGAGATTTCAATTCACTCATTCCAAGTAAAATGTCTTTGATGATGGTATCTGACAGAGGCACATCTGACTTGTATATTTATGTTACGCTTGGATGCATTCCCTCTGTCTTCCAGCAAAGAATGGAGTTGCAGCTGTTGCAGCTTGAAGTCTTCTAAATAGTGTGGCATGAACCACCTAGCATACCTTCTCTTGCCAAAGGAACAGCTTATTGTACCACCACAAATAGATCAAGCACCTCTGGAGAGGATATAGGTTTTCCTAAATGCTTGGAAGGCTTTTTTTCTCACTCTCTGCCTTACTTCTTCATGCTGCCAGCAATATATTTTACAAAAAAACCCAACAGCCAAAACCAAAAAAACCCAGATAATTAAACTCTACAATAACTCCAGGCTTTGCAGGTTGCACTTCTGTTGTGTTTGTTTTGAGTATTGTATCTATTAGGGAATGCAACAGAGGCATATTTCTGTGTGATTTATGCCTAATGCTCTGATACTCATTTGAGGTGTACTTTTAATTTGTTCTTTAGGGCCATATTCTTAATGACTTCAAGACCCACAAGTTCTAGTAACCAAGCCTTTCTTAAATAAGCATGCACTATAGAGTATGTAGGGCATACTTAAAATAAAATAAAAAACAGTGAAAAGAGGCATTTTTAAATTTATTTTGCTTCTGGGAGCGCATATTTATTTTAAAAGCATTAAAAATAACAACTGGCAAGTAAAAACAACATCGGAAAAGTGAACATAGCACCTTAGGACATAGATATATATTCTACTAAAATTCAAAAGTGTAAAGACAAAATTCTGCCCTAGCTAAGCCAGATCAGTTTTCATTTAAGTCAATAGACATTGTGAGTGAAGATCTAAGGCAAAATTTGCTTCTAAATTTGTCTCTGTCCTACCAAGACCCAGTGAAACACAAGAGCTATTCACATCAAGATGATCAAAACAAGTACCCCAGGACCTAATTAGTCATCTCTACTCCTCATCACAAACTACTTTTCCTTAGGGTTAGCCTAATAGATTATATATAATACATAGCTCACAGAATGACAATGACCTACATAATCAATCATTACATTTCCATTTTTGTTATCTTGCTCACACAAGGAAGAAAGAAGGTTTTGTTTTTTCCCGGCTTTATATGAAGATCACTGAAATCCATGGAAGGCTCCTGCTGACTTCAGCTGGAGCTGAATTGGCTCTGAATGAGCAATATTTGACATCCAAATAGCTTAATGCTGCACTGAAAGACACAACTGTGGCTCACTGATCCTGGTGTTGCTACTTCTGTGCCAGAATCATTCCCAATTTAGGCCTGCTGCCAACCATCCCCAATGCAGCAGACATGGAAAGGCAGAGGCAGGGTGTGGGAATGCTTCCCAAGGAGTCCCTTCAGTGAGTAAGTTGCAGAAGCACCATTGGGCTGGAAATGTCCCCTTGAATCAGAGTAGCTCCAGAGCTCAGCAGAACTGGAGAAAGCAGGGAGTGGGTGGGTGGGCTGAAGAAGGAACAGGGAAAAAAAATGTGAAAAGAGCTAACTGCTTCTATGGCTTCCATGGGCATGAGGTATATGGGATGGCGTGCTTTTTGTGGTGTGTGTATGTGAGATGTTTAACTCCTGCTACAAATGAAAAATATAGCTTTTTAATTTGCCCTTTAGGTTTTTAGTTAAAACCATGACATTTATATGAATCTCAATTTATGTGTACAGATACTTTGTTATTAGTCATACTGTGGGCTTATGGTATGGAATCCCCTATTCCAAGATGTTTTTGTCTGCTTCTAACTTTTTTGGTATTTATTTCTCTGTGCCTCTGTTCAAATTTTCAGTCCTGGAGAACTGAATTCTATTCATACTATTCACACATGCTGCCTCCATTCAAATTTTCAGTAAAATAAGGTTTATACCTGTGAAATAGATTAGATTTAAAAAACATAACCTGTGTTCAAAAAAAGGAAAAATATTCCACATACTTTGGAAAAAATACTTGAAAACTTCTTAGTAATTTACTTTTCCTCTTTTCTCTTATTCTGAATAATCTACCTGATTGATATAATTACATTCTGTTCAAGAAAACTACAGCTTGCGTTTGCTCAGTAGAGACTTACTGAGTTTCAGAGGAAAATCAAGGATTTTTTTTGCATTCCACATATTCCAGATGACAGATGCAGTAGCTGGATGCAAGTTTTCTCAAAACTGTTATTTTTGTTGTTTTGGTGTGTAGGATATCAGATAGGAAAATTAAAACTTTGGATCTACACTGTTAAACATTTCCCTGTGGCCCAGCAGCACTAAGATTGTGATGCAGAAGTAACAAAATAAAACCTTTGGTGTATGGAGAGACTAAATACATGGAACCAGAGGCCTCAGAGAGAGGAGGGGTGTGATTCTGTGGGAGCTGAAGATAATGTGTGAGCCAAAACTTGAAGTGAGAAAAAGGATTTTAGTTCTAATATGAAACTTTAGCAAGGAAGCTAGGCTTGAAACAAGGATAGGGGGTAGAAAAAGGATTAATTCAGGGTCAGATGAAAGAGAAGCAAAATGGTTGGAATACCCTGTTCTCCAGGACATAAAATACAGCTCTGGCCTAGTGAGGTTCAGTGTTCCTCTGCAGTCAGCATATTGGCTAATAATGTGTGTCTATTCTAACTTGTCTACATAGAGAAAGAAAACCCACTAGTGATATCAATTATTTCATTAGCTCAAATGCCACAGGTATGTATTATGGGTCTACAGGCTTAAATCTTTTATACGATTCATTCAATCCTTCGCATTGATGCACTCTGCGCCATGCATCTAAATTCCTGGGGTTTACAGTTTGTTCTTTAAAAGGTTAGAAAATCACAGACAAATAATCTATGTTAAAAGTGTTCACGTATTAAATAGCCATCATATTTCATGACATGCCAGCATTATTGGATCTTTATTTAATTCCCTCATATATGTTTCATGATAAAGACTATAACTACAGTGATTATTTTTTCCTCTTTTATGCAACAGAATCCATTGTTATTTGATACACAGCATGCTCCTTCAACAGCCATGAAGCAAACAAAGGAGGTTATTATGTCTAAGACCCCTCTGTTGTACAAGCTGGATGCTGTACTAGTATCCTGGAGAACAGGACTAACTGCCATGAATTTCCTATGAAATGCTGGGCAGGACTCTCAGGACAGACTTTTCCTTTCCCTCCTTCCTCTCAGTACACACACACACACATTCACATACAGGCACTCTTTCCCTGTTCTCTCACAGTTATATGAGGCAGGCAGGCAGAGGCAAGCAGAATTGCTCAGGGAATGAAGGCAGTGAATCCAGAGCAGTGAAACCAAGGAGGCAGTGCCTTAAAAAGCCTAAAGTGTCTGCCTATACCCTGACATAAATATTCAGCATTCAAAAATAAAACTGAAATAAATGATAGCTGTGATCTGAATATAGATGATGGTAGAGAGCAGATTCATTCTCTAAGCAGAATATGAAAATAATAAAAAACCCCTCACATGCTTGTTAATAATTGTGAAATTCTCAAATATAGTAGTGGAGAACAATATAAGAGAGTCCGTGACTTCAGAAGAGGGTATTTTTGCTGTATAGAAGGTGAAGCTGTACGCTAATAAAAGGACAATGTGAAATCTGAACAGCTGCCACTTAATTGCACACTATTTATACAGACTACTGAAAGAGGAGTTGGTCCTATGAAGACAATAGCACGAGAAATGTGCAAATGATTATACAGGGAGTATTTATCAGTCTAGTACTGATCACAAAGTATGGAACCAGACTGGATTAGTAGAAAAATGATCTGCTTCTTTACTTTTCTATCGGTGTAGTTATAAAAGTACTGGTTGCACAAAAGGAATTTCTTACATGGGAATAGATTTTAAAAATGCTCTATGGCCTTAGGTTGCTTATAATTATCTTTGTTATGTTTGAAATAAGAAGAGAGGGAGCAATAACAGGACAATTAGCTAGTCTAGCTTAAAGCAAAATAAAATTATCCTCATCATGTTATTGAAGCTAGGTTGACTCAGAACTCTGTGTACTTACTTCTCAAGCTATTGCAGGTTAATATATTAATTAACTAACACGTGACTTTCAGAGAACTGTATATTTCAATCAGGGTCCCTAGAGGGAAAAAACATTTCAAAGTTACTGTGTGATTATAAAACCTTGAAAGTTTAACGCTCCTTAAAATCATTCCTAATATCTGAAGTGGGGGGAGTATGGTTTTCGTTACCTGCCCCTGAGAACTTCAGGAAGGTAGATTGGATGAGGTCTTCAGCTCTGCTACAGAGCTGCTAAAGAGTTGGTTTAAAATGAAACAAGCAGTAGATATTTATGTTTTATATTTATATTTACTGTCCTAAACTGTTCCACTATAATGTTATTTCAGAACTTTCTAAAAAACCCCTTACAGAACACCCAAAGTACTGCTTATAGTACATAAATTTTAACCTAGGACAAACAAAGAAAGATCCTCAATGATTCTCTTGGGAAATTCTTTTGAGACTACAGTGCATCCATTCTGCCCCCTTTCTTGAACTCTATCTATAATTTAAAAAAAGGAAAATACGCTTCAAAATGATTGCTTCATACATTTCAGTATTTCCTTCACCTGTAGAGGATTTTAAATAACAAGGCTGAATTAGAGATGTTTGTTATAATAAAGTGAACCAAGTTTTCTCACCTTGTTATATGACTAGTTCTACTGACTTCAGCATCTCACATATGATGTATATTATATAGTTGTTTAATCAGCACTGAGCTGAAATGTGCTTGAATTTCTTGACTCACATTTTAGATTTGGGATTTGACATGATGACAATGATTCAGATTAACTTGCTCTTTTTAAGAAGAAGATAGGGAAAGAATGGCTTTGATAAACAGTAGTGTAACTTGTATCTGAAAATGACTGTTCTAAAATCTTCTTTGGCATAAATCTGCAAAAATCAAGATAAGGATTAGAAAAGCAGTATGGAAAAATGATACACAGTCTTTGAATAACTTTAAATCTCTGTAGTCAAGATATCATAATTTTATTCCACATTTAGCTAATGTTAAGTTCTCCCAGCAAAAGCTCTAGTGTGAAGGCTAAAGAAGTTAAAGTCAATTCTAATCCACTGTCTTTTCTTTGTGGAGGTGTCGGCTCCTTAAGAAAAATGGTTTTGCAAACAGTGTGTGATAGGGTGTCTCATCTGAAACTCACATTTTGTTACAAAATGGGTTGAAGAAGCATTAGACTTGCAGTATCTTCCTCTCATGCCATCCCCTGAGCATGCTTTGTTATAGCAGAAAATGCCAGCTAGTAAGACTCACTAGAAGATTTACTATGTAAATCTCTACTTATCAACAAACCATTCCATAAGTGGTTTCCAAGTGAATGAACATAGAGTAATTCATGTATGTATGAAGAGTTCCTTTTGCTGTGTTGTTTTAGGGGAATCATGCTACTGATAACTGGGGAAGTAGTGATGGTCAGGGCCACATGTTCTACCATTTTTCTGCTGAAGTAGTTATTCAATATCATGATCTCATAGATGTGGGAATAAGTAATAACTGTGTCTGACTGAAGGACTATATTCTGGCCACTTGAAACAACTATCAAATATACTTGATTTTGTGACAGACAGTCATTTATGCATCTGAATGGTTATGTGTACAACTTTAGGACTTCAGTAAATGAAGTTTTGATTATAATGAGGTAAGAGGGTGGCTCCAGTTGTTGACTCCTTGAATGTCATAGCTATTTAGACAACTACCTCTTCACAGGATCACAGAATAACAGAGTAATTCAGAGTCGAAGGGACCTCAGAAAGTCTCTATTCCAACTCCCTGACCAAAGTAGGGTCAGCTCTGGGGTCAGCTCTCAGGTTGTTCAGGCTTTATCCAGTAAGCCTGGAATACCTCCAAGACTCCAGCGAGACTACACAGCCTCGCTGGGCAGCCTGCTCCACTGCTTGACTGCCCTCATAGTGAAAAAGTTCTTTCTTATATCCATTTTGAGCCTTTCCTTTCAATTTATGTCTGTTGTCTCTCATTCCATGAGATTTCTGTGCCACTGAAGAGCCTTCTTCCATCTTCTTGGTAGCCTCCCTGTAGGTACTGGTGGGTCTTGTTAGGTGCCCCCAGAGCTGTCTCAAGGCTGAACTAGCCCAGCTCCCTCAGCCAGTCCTCACAAGGCAAGTGCTCCAGCTCCTGACTGTCCCGGTAGACCTATGCTGAACTCTCTCTGGGTTAGTGATGTCCTTCTTCTACTCAGTGCCCCCCAACTGGATGCAGTATCAAGATGTGATCTAATGAGTGCTGAGTAAAGGAGAGTAATCACTTCCCTTAAATGACAGACTGTGCTAATGCTAACACAGTCCTGGATTGTGTTGGCCCTCTTTGCTGCTGTGCCCCACTGTTGGCTCATGCACAGCTTGCTGTACACCAGGACCCCCAAAGCCTTTTCTGCAAAGCCAGAACTCCCCAGCAAGGAAGTCCCCAGCCTGTGTCATTACAAGGGGTTCTTCCTTTTTGAGTGCAGGACTTGGGATATTCTTGTTGGATATCACCAGGTTCCTGTTGGCCCATTCCTTCAGTCTGTCTGCATCCTTTTGGACCTGCCCTTAAGGTATCACCTAGTCTCTCTAACCTAGTGTCATCTACAAACTTCATGAGCAAGCACTCTGTCACCTGATCACTGATAGAGATATTAAACAAGACATGCCCAGGAAGAGACCCATGTGGTACTCCATTTGTTAATGGCTTCCAGGTTCAGTATGACCCATTAACTGCTACCCTCTGAGACCAACCATTCAACCAGATTTTTACCTATCTAATTATCTGCCCAACCAGACCACAATGACTAAACTTGGATACAACACCACTGTGGGAGACAGCGTCAAAAGCCTTTTTAAAGTCAAAGCTCTTTCCTTATTCACAAAACCAGTCATTTTATCATAGAAGGCAATCGGGATGGTAAGGCATGATTGGTAAAGCCATATTGATGGTTCCAGTCACTTTCTCCTTTGTGTGTCCAGAAATGTGTTCCAGGAGGACTCATTCTGTGATTTTTCCAGGCACCGAAATGAGGCTGATTGGCCTGTCCCTCCCTGGGTCATTCTCTTCATCTTTTCTGAAGATGGGTGCCACACTTGCCTTTTTCTGGTTGCCAGGGACCTTACCCTCTCCATGAACTTCAAAAGATGTTAGAGAGAAGCCTTACAAGCACATTGGCCAGCTCTCTCAACACACCTCAATACAGTCCATCTGGTCCCATGAACTTTTATGGGTTTAGCGCTCTCATGTAATCTATCACTTGATCCTCATGCACTTTGCTCGCTCTCCTCCTTCAACCCTTTCACTAAGCACAGAGGCCTGGGAGGACTTACTGATGAAGGCTGGTAAAAAAGGCATTGGGTATCTCAGCCCTATCTGTCTGCTGTCACTAAATCATCCACTCCATTCAGCAACTGGCCAATATTTTCCTTGTTCAGCCTTTTACTCCTAATGCAGCAGTAGAAACTCTTCTTGATGTCCCTTGCAAGTCTCAGCTTGAGTTAAGTTTTGGCTTTCTGGACACTGTCCCTACATAGTGATGCTTCTAGATTCCACCCGTCCCTGCTTCCAGTTCCTCTAGACTATTCTTTTGCATTGGGTGTCTATTATGTGTTTCCAGTTTAGCCAAGTCAGTCTCCTGATATGTCTGCTTGTCTCCCTGAGTATTGGGTGGGATTGCTGTTGTGCTTGGAAGATGCTTCCTTAAAGACCTGCCAGCTTTTCCTGAGTTCCTTTACAATTTCCCTTTTACCTCCCATTTACCTTTTCCTTGAATAAGCTGAACTCTGATAACCTAAAGTTCAGGGTCTGTACTCTGCTACTTGCCTTCCTCACTCCCCCAGGATCATGAACTCCACTACAGTCAAGGCTTCCACTAAACATCTCATTCCCAATAAGTTGCTCCTTGCTAGTGAATAGAGGATGCAGTTGTGCGTCACCACCTGTTTGACCAGTTATCCCCAACACCCTTCAGGCATCTTCTTGACTGCCTGCATCCCATTATGTTGCCCTTCTAGCAGATGTCAGAGATTGAAGTCACCCACAAGAACTGGCGTCTGTGATGCAGATATTTCTTCAGTTGTTTAAAGAAGGCTTCATCCATGTCCTTACCCTAATCAGGTGGTCTGTAACAAGCTCTCACCATGATGTCACCTTTACTAGCCTCTCCTCTGATCCTGACCCACAAGCTCTTAGCCAATTTGTTGTCCATCCCACAAGAGATCTTCATACATCCAAGCTGCTTCTTCATATAAAGGGCACACTCACCTCCTCATTTTCCTTGCCCATCATTCTTTGTTCTCATCCATCATAGCACCCCAGCCATGTGAGCTGTCCCACCCACTCTCAGTTAACCTGGTGATTTCGCGGTTCTGTGACCTCATGAGGAGTTCTAGTTCCTCCTGAATGTTTCCCAGGCTGCAAGCATATATTTCAACCGATTAAACTGAAGAATTCCATTGTGCCTTAAAAGCACGTATTAGCCACTATTATACTGCCTGTAGACTTGCCCATTCATGAGTTACTGGAAAATTCTTTTATTTCAATATTATTCTAATATATTACTGTGAGGGATGAAAAAGGATGAAAATAGAATGATAGCAGGAAATAAATAATTTATATCTGAATCTTTAATGTAGTAAAATGGGAGAGAACACAGAATGTTTCATGTAAAGACAGAAAACAATGAAATCTCACTTTTCAGTACATGATATTTTGTCTGTTCCTCATAGTACAGAGAAGCAGTACATGGGAAAAATGAAAATGGCTGCCAATTTTTAATACACAGGTTGGAAAAGGTCAAAATAGCAGCATACCCCAACCTCTTACAGAAAAGAGAAAATATTAGCCTTCAAATACTTCATCCAAGTGACAGAACTTGTATTAACAAAAGGTGCTTTAATCTATTAAGGCACATCTGAATTTCATGCTCATTCCTACAGTCAACGGGAACTCAGTTAACTTGGTAAAGTTAGATGACTATTGCACTCTCTACCGCAAATGACAATGTACATGAATATTATTCCTGCTAGGTACATGTTATTTAACAAGTGTTATGTTAATTTCTCAAATATACAGTAGGCAAAAGTATTCTCTTACACTACTCTGTGATTCGTACTTTCAGAAGATGCCACTTCCAGAAGGAAAAAGCATGCAACTGTACAACTGTGAAAACACTAGCTCTACCTGTCTTTCCTTCAGAAAAACTCCTTTAAAAAATGGATACAGGAAAAACACCTTTCAGGTTCCTCTCCATGCTTGTCTACCTTAATCCTTTCACTCATTTCTTCCACTTGACCGCAATCTTAATGACATCACTGACAAAAGTATTTTTCTTTTCCTCATTCTGTCCAAGAACTCTCCTGACCCTAGCACCTTTAAACTAATTTTTCACTCTGCATGGATTCTTTCTCCAGACTTAGACAGTTTTCCACTTTTTAGTCTCCAAAGACATTCAGCCCCATACAACAACGGTGACTTTCCTTTTGCAATATATTTCCTCTTGGGGTAATATAGCCAGTCTTTTTCTTATTCTATTCCCTGATACAAATATGAGGATATTTTATTCTCTCTTCTAAGCTATGATTATGTATCTGATACTCTTTCATCTCAAGCCCTGAATATTGCTTTTAAGCATAACACTTTTACTCCTTGCAAACCATCATGACATCAATTGCATCATCATTCTTATGCAAAGGGAAATGTATTTACATTTATAGTCATAATATTACTACATTTATTTTTATTACATTTATTCATAATTGAGGATTTCCTCCTTCTTCACAAGTAACTTCTTATACTCAGATCCTATTTGGCTCAGTGTGTGATTGACATCAAATCATCATTGAACAGGCGCAAGCCCTTTGCTTATGCTAAGGAAAGAGTCTCAGGAAAGGTCACAGCCGATGTGGAGTTTCATCTGCTTTAAAATTCATTCAGTACTGATCAACTAATTATGTGAAAGAAACAGCTGGATTCATTATTTCATCCTTATTTAAGGAACCCTTTCTAACATCTTCAGTGTTACTTGAAAAAATCTTACCTTTACTTAAGAGTAATGATGTGGTGTCAGTAATACATATCTTTATCACTTTGCAATGAATCTATCAGCAATCAATACACAACAGAATAGTATCTCTTAGAAAAATAAGATTTTTTCTCTGTTCCAGGTTTCTATATTCTTTGTCAACTCTGAAAACGGGCTTGTCTTAAAATGGTTGGACCCTGGCAAAAGATGTTTAAAGGATTATCTAAAGCATCAAGATAAGATTCACGACCACTAGTTCCATTCTTTATGATGAAATGCTTATTGGAAGGATAAAATAAACTATCAAAAGTTCAAACGTAAGTTTAATGCATTTCACTTCAAATAAATGTAAAAGCTGATATTTCTTCAATCTTCACTTCTTTCATATGTAGTAGCATCTACATATACAGTGTTTATATTATTTATTCTGACTTATGGTCAGAAAAAAAGGCAGAAACAAAAATTTTCCTCTTTTATCTGTAGAAAGAATATCTAACACGAGTTAATATCTTATTTAAGATGGTTTGTAGAATTCTCACTTTTATGCTTATTTTTATAGGAATCTTCTACTGGTACTCCATAGTTTTTCCATTCAGAATAAAATTTATTGTTCTTCCTTGTCATCTACAGATGAAATTCCATGAATGAAATAATTTCCTATTATGATGTTGAAATATACCAAAAATTATTCATGTGGGATGCTGATGAGAAATAGACTGGTGAGCTTGGTCTCAAATTGGTGTGTTTTATGTTTCAAATGCTCATTTGTACTTTATTTTCCACCATGGCAACATCTTTTCAGGTAAGTTTTAGAATTCTAGCTTTTATGACTCAACCCTTGCATCTGTCATCTTCTTGAATCATCAAAAATCATGATTAAATCAATCCCACATACTTCACAACTGTTTCAACATCAAGTGCAATACACATTTCATGAAGATCCTTAATTTATGTGCTGAATATTTCTAACCAACTTTAGCACATAATGATTCTATTACCATTTTTTTACTTTTTAGCTATCTTGATACTTCTGGAATGAAGACTTTATAGTACCCTGTTATTTCACATATTCCTGTATACTTCTTCACTTTCCACTTCTAGTAGCAAAATTTTTACTTTTTTTGCCCTGTTTGCCTTTGTCTGAAAATTTCTTGCTCTCATCAGCTTTGAAAGTGAAGGACTAATTAAAGTAAGGTTCTTCTGTTTTCTGCCTTTTATATTTTCATGTTCCTATAATTCTGTTCTACACTTACTATATGTACGGAAGCTATTATACAAGATATAGCTGTATTGCCATAAATGAAAGTAAAAAGTAAAAGGTTAACAGTGAAAATGTCACATCAGACACAGACCAGCAAAGAACTGAACATTCACTGCATCAAAACATTTTTGCAAAGGATGAAAAGTATAACACTCACCTCTTCAGAAATTCAAAGAAGAATGAGTAGACTGTGGTTAAACAGACTGCCCTTTGCAGCCTTGATACAGAAAGTTATTATAAAGTTATTATAAAGCACTTCAAAAACTCAGAATGAAGAATTACAAGGCTACTTAAACAACATTTCTAATAGGAATTATTAAGGCAGCACAGAAAAGCAGACACAAAAAGTAAATCTCTGTAAGCAAACACATAGATAAGCTGACTAAAAACATTCCAAACAATTCCATGGGAAAAAAGGGGAAGATAAAGAACTAAATGTCAGACAGATTATTGAAAACTAAAAATTAAGCATATGTAAACAAACAGATAATAGCACATTCCAAAATAGGAACCAGGCAATGGCAAGAAATATTTAGCTAATCAAAAAAAGAAATTAAGTGTTTTTGACAGTGAACATAATTAAATAAAAAACATTTCACAAAGGGAATGAATTAAAGCTCTGAACAATCCCTGGGAAAAACAGGTCATATGCTTTAAATCTGCAGCTGCAAATTGGACAATTTTTAACTAACTTATTTAAATAGAAACATTACTTGAAATGTGCAATTTTGTTTCTCCATATGCACAACAATATGTATTGGAGATGCTGCAAGAATCCTTGTACAGGCAATGCTTCTAGCTGACCCAGTCAAAATTTGACTTATGAAAAGCTTGCTGAATGGTTTGTTTTGAATGTAAGGATAATTCACTCTTACTTTGTGTTTTTTTCTGTCTTCTCCAGTGATAGCTGGGTCTCACAGATAAGCCAGCTATATGGCACCGACCAATATTTTGTTCTGTTAACTGCTAGATGCTCACACATTTAGATGCTTGTGGACTGCTGCTAAATTATGTAAGAATGCACAATGTGTTTGTTTGCAAACTGGATGAGTAACTCCAAGAATAAGGTTCCTGTGTACAGACTCACACCAACAAATATCCGCTATTTTTGCAAATATTTTTTACAGTCAGTCTTCCAGCAAAGAATTCCCCTCAATAATATTATTCTATCAAATGTTTAAACTCAAAGAAAATTAAAGTCAAATTCTGAACAAATATTGCTGATAAGGTTGGCCATCTCCACGTTTGGTGTAGTAGCTGATATATCTTAACACAAATCTTACTGTGGGCAGAGTTAGGTGTCTACTCTAAATGATATACCATTCTCAAGAACAGGGTTGATATTTCAGTCTTTAAAATGTGAACTTGAGTGAAAAAGATTCGGATATGACTTGAATGTCATCATTTCACATATTTACCTTGGATGTAAAAAGCTTAATTGCATATGTGGCCTCTCATCACTAGATATCTTATTTACTAATTTTTCATTCCCCCTTTTTGCAACCTTCAATTAAATTCAATTTGACTTCTTGGGAATGTCCTTCTGAACTGTAATATTTCTGTGTTTTGTTTTGTTTTGGTTTGCTTTTTAATTAATTTATTGTCAGTTTCACAAAGCAGCTTTTGCTACTTCACAGTTGATACTAATTGTGTGGTAAAACCACTAAGTAGCATTGCATTGTTTCTGCTCAGTCCTCTGATGTTATAAAGAACAACTGTGACAACTAGGTGTTCTAAAGCAAGAGGCAACAAACCATAGGAAAGAGTTAGATGATCTTTAAACATTATAAAACATTTCCTAAATTATTTTGTTTAAAAAAGAAAGAGAAAGCCTATTTTTTTAGAGAGGATGTCAAAACATTTCCATCAACTTAATATTGTTAAATTTAAAAAAAAAAAAAAATCATCCCCCCCCCCCCCGAAAAAAAAAAAAAAAAATCCTATTTTTCAGAGTAAGCTGTCTGGTTTGCTCTGGGGGATGTTGGTGACAGGTGATAGGGATCGTTTTACTTGAAAATCTGGTTTTCTTTCAAAAAAGGTTTTGGTAGAAAAGTTTCAGCCAGACCTATTTTACTTGCTAAATTCATACCAAGAGGTTATCTGCTTCTCTGTTCTTTCTCAGGAGCACATATGCACTCTGATCCTCAGCCCTCACTTGGCTACATTAATTATTACAGGATTCAAAGAAACCAGGGAAAAGTGGCTTTATGCTGCATATTGTGCTCATCCAGTTCTCACAGAGCTGGTGAAACCTCAGGCTTGTGTAACCTGTAACTTGTGTTGAAAAAAAACCAGCCTTTTTCAGACCTTTTAATAACTCCCAAGTGGCATTTGCACACTTCAGAACAGTTGGAACTTTTATACCCTGTTGTGTTGACAAATGTTTCTTAAATACTACTTGTGCAGAGCTAGCTGAGCAACTTAAATTCCTTTAAAGCTTATTTCTCCCAAATCAAAAGAATTCTGAGATAGGTAAGGTTTGAAGTCTGCTACTAAAGCTGATGTAACAGAGGTTAAATGTAGAGAAGACCAGAATCTGTCCCTTAGTCTCCTCTGGAAGTAGATTTTCTTATACTGGGACTTATGTCTGAAAAGAGGAATACTATTCAGCTCTCTGCTTGCAAGATTATTTTAAAGAGAATTTGAAGAAGTTAACGCTCTTGCAAAGTTAACGACAGTAAACGTGTATATTAGAAACATTTACAGCTTGATTTTTTATACTATATAACATGTCCAGTCTAGCAGATGAGTCAATGTTTTATTTACTTTGTCTGCCTTTACCGAAGTTTTTTGTGGTGTTATTTTTTTCCATAAACTCTCCGTGGGATTAGGACTGCTGTGAATATTTTATATGTGCTCCTCCCTATGAGCTGGCTTGCTTGAAAGAAAGAGTGACATTTGTTGTGAGTGGGTAAGCAGTAAATGTCAGACCTTATTTTACTGATGTCCATTGCCAACTTTCTTTAGTCTTTTGTCAAAATATGACTGCTAGGAAGCAAAGCTGATGGTGCTTTCCTGTTTGAGAAGTCATATTACTTCAGCACAGTTTCAGCAGAAATTCTGTAATTCTTCTCTGGGTTACTTTCATTGGGTAACTTTTGTGGCACACAAAGGGACTTCAGGCAAGATTTGTACAGCTCTGCAGTGTACAGTGCAATTATTTTTCTATTGTATATAATAGGTACAAGTCACTAACAAGCAACTAGGCTACACATTAACCTGCTCACCAGCCCAAACGAGACACCCAGTGAGTTTCTGCTGGTTGGGTAGTCATCATCAACGGGGAATGGTCCACTGTTCCCCTTGAAGAAGGCTGGCCATTGAAGTTTTCAAGTTACCATCTTCCAATTATTTTTTTGTTTCCATAAGATTTTATAGCTTGCAGCTAGTATTATTCCTCCTCTGCCTTTGAGCTCCTAATAGTTGCTATCTTAACGATTAAACTTCTTCTGTGTTTTTACATTTCTTATCTCTAATTCTTTAGGCTCATATAATTTTTCACACCTTCACAATGATTCTCTCAACAAAACTGAATTAACATCACACAGCTGTGCTACACCAAGCTGGCTTTGGATCACAGACAGCTGAAATCCTGTGCCAAGGGTTTCAGTTTCATCTTGAAAGTGTCATTAATTGACTCAAAATTCTCCGTGTTTCTATTTCAAAGTGATAAAAAGCAACAAATGCAGAATAAACATATCCATATTTTTAGATGCTTTTGGGAAACCTCCAATGGAAGAGCATTAAATGAGCAAATTAAAACTAATGCATGCTTCTGAGGAAATTGTCTTGAAATATAGAGACTGGTTAAAATGATGATGTTATCTTTAGAAGTTGTCCTTCAAAAACAAAACAAATCAGACAAGTAAAGAGAAAAGCTAGAAACATTAACTGGAAAGTTATTTATGGATTCACGCTCATCTGATAGGAACGAGTTATAATATTTTTAGATAAGACAGTTTCATAGTTGTGTTTGTGCACTGTCTAGCACTACGGTTCAGATTGTTCATGAACATTTCAAAAGCTCTAGATGTAGCATATAAAAAAGGCAAAATTAATTCTGATTAATTTTCATTCCCTTTTTCTTTCACATTCACTGCTTATGAAATTGGGATTTTTTTAGGCTATGATATGTGTATTTCTGCATAGTACAGTATAGTTGCTATACTAAAACTTGTTGAAGGAAACCTAATTTAATTTAAAACCAGCTTGCTCCTTGACACATTCTGCTGTGTAAATCGATGACAACCGCTATAAGCTAACTAATAATGGATGTCCTTATGAGGTGAAAAATCTTTGTGGGACATTGTACTGAAGAGAATACTGCAATAAGCAAGCTTCTTATATATGGGGTTCTGCACTCCAACATACACAGTTTCTTTAGCTGCTGTGCTTCTTTAGACTCTAAAAAACATGGAATATTTGCAGCTGACATAACATTGATTTGGATTTTGCAAGAGATTCCAAAAGAAAAGTCCACCCAAATGCTGCTGAGGTTTTAAAACTCCTTAAAATAAAAGTGCACTGAAAAAAGGCTGTTGAAACACATAAAAGCATTCAGTGCAAATGCTCAAAAATGGTGTAAATTCAAAACTCTTTTTCCAATGTGGTTTCTGCCCCTTAGCAAAAGTTTCCTGCCACTTGTTTGAATCATATTCATTTAATCAAATACAGCCGATTGCAAGGTGATTATCTACAAAACAAGAATAATGCAGGACACAGGTTTTGTTACACTTTCACATAAAAAGACCCTTTTCAAGCCCTTTCCAGTTAGTGTCATGTAGTTACTGCTATCTCCACAGACAAAAAGTTAAATTTTAAATAGTTTATTTTTCTATTTCTAATATAAAGGAGACCATAAATCCACATGGTCTTACATTTTTTTTTATTCTGAGGTTAATCTATGTAGCTGTTTTGCTGTCATTTGACTTTTATGCATTGTGTCTTTGTTACTCCTACTTCCACAATTTCTATGTCTTGATCTGAGTAACATGAGTAAAATATCTCATATTTATTCCTCATGCTTCAATATCATTCAAATGTTAAAACTGTACAGATTACGTGGCAGGAAAACATTAGAAAAAATCCCATTACTTTTGTATAATAACAGAAACATTTTTATATTAATTTGATATCATATGCATATATTATCAGTGACAACAGGTCTAGTTTTTATATAAATATTTGAAACAGTAACCTGTCAGAGACACCTAAGTACTAGGTTACCTGGTAGTTCCCAGTATAAGACTGAAGTCCTTGGTTGATATTTTTGGATTGTGAGATGAAAAGGAGGAAGGGAGGAATTTCAGCACAAGTGGTACATTCTTGCACAGACAACAGTGATCATTAATCACTACTGATTAGTTGTGACCAAAAAAATATTTTTTGTTACACAAAAAAAAAAAAAGGGGGAGATCAATATTTGCTCACAAGAGCCTAACTTCTGGCTTTCATTTACTATTCCTGTATGATTTTGCAAATGTAGATAATTATAAAATGTCTCTGGTTGATGAGTGCATAGAATGAAGTTCATCAGTATCATGTCTGTGCACTATACTGTCAGTTCTCATTAAGAAAGGGATAAAATACATTCATCCTGCTCTATTTTTGAATGGAAACAGCTGTAGCTTCTCTGTTCTGTGTAGTACTTGTTTTTATTAATATGTGCTGGACATGCTAAAACAGGGCTTGTAAGGATCATTGGACCTTAACCAGAATACCATTTACTTTGGGAGTTCTGGCCAGGCTCAGTTGCAAAGGAGAGTAGAGATCTCAGCATTGCAAAAATGGCAATAGTTCCAAACCTTAACAAAAGCAGATATTTTTGTGAGTTAAGGAACTTCATAACAAACATTGAAGCTTCTATACATTTCAAGTACCCAACATTCACACTGAGCTTTTAAAAAACATTCTCTAGAGGACTACTTTAAAATTGGCCTAGATCAGAATCTGTGCATTTCAGACTTTTCATGGTTCTGGGCCTGAGCATCAGATTAGAACTATGTAGGAACACATAGCTAACTAGTATTCTAATTAACTGCAATTAAATGTAATGCAATTCAATTAAATGTAATTAAATTAAATGCACCCATTACTATTTAGAATATGTAATGAAAACAATACTTGTAAACAAACACTTGTTTCCACAGAGAAAAGTAAATAAACATTAAGAAAGCTCTTTTGTCTATTCTTTTTCCAAATCCATTAGCATCAAATTGTTCTTGTTCCCTAAATAAGGTCATTTTCTACGGTAATAAGCCTAAGGCTTTAATCACCTCAAAGTTTGCATTTGTGGTTTCATAGCTTAGAGACTTCATTATCTAGCATCTAAATGAAAATATCAGCTCTAATCAGAGGGATGTGAAGACGAAACTTTTTTTCCTCACATAAATATTGCTCTTTGGAATAAAACAAGAAGAGTTTATATCACATTTAGTTCTTTATATATCTACCGACTCTCAGAAATCAAAGCCAATGACTGCGCTCTTTCTAAATAGAAGTTGCCTTCAACTGTTTCTGAGATCACACTCTGCATGTGAAAAAGGAGCAAAGATACAAAACCTACCCATATCAGATAACCTCTTTTGAAGCATTCTGGTAGTCATTTTTTCTCATGAGCCTTGAAAGTTCTGAGCTTTTTGTACTTTGTAAGTAAATAACAGAGGTGGTGTAAGCTGCAAACAAGAATGTATACCACATACTACACATTTGCAAAAGTTCTAGGAACAATTTTTTTTTTTTTTTTTCCATCCAGCTTTGTTAAATATGGATAAAGTCTCTCTTGCAGTTCATGTTTCTGAGAGCAGTAGTTCCATTGAAACATGCTATAAACACCACATTGTATTATATCTTGGTCAGCTTGTAAATGGAAAACCTTTCAGATACTCAGTCATCTGAAGGGTTATGGTTGCCTGTGTTCTGTGCTGCATTCACCAAAACCTAAGTAGATGCAGATCAGTCAGTTTTTCATAAGCTGCCTCAGGTCCTGCTCACAAAAGCTTCTTGCAGGCCAGCCACCTATACAATTTTAACGGACCACGAGAAGCTCCATGTTTCCATGGCTACCATGCACACAAGACCAATGCTAGTTGGTATAATGCTAGCTCAATAGATCTACATAAGTGGTATCCTCTGAGGTGGTCATGACATTCACAAAATGTCAGCCTTTACCCAGTAAACCCTATTGAATCAAAACCAAATGAATCAACCTTCAAAAAATACAATTTTAATAAATGACAAAAGCCCATGCCCCCTGACCAGAAATTCTGTCCTGAAAATGGAGAAATGTCAGAGATTTTGAGAAGTTTATTAAAGTACTCCACTGCAGCTGATTTTTCATGGATATGGCTTAGATTTAGAAAGAAGTGGCAAGAACTGTGTTAGATTTAATTTCATATATTGCATTTGGCAATGAAAAGTTCTCTGGCAGTGAGGGGCTGTTGCTATGGTGAAGTTGTGGGAGCTCCAACATCCCCCAACAACTGAGCGCCTTACAACACCTTCTGTGTGAATAGGGCATGTCCCAAACAGCTGCTCTTTCTACTTGCTTAGGCTTCTCAGTAAAGTTTTTGGCTGGTAAGCTAGACTTTCTCATCCTAAAGCATGTATGCATCATTGGGGTAAAAATGTACTGTGGTTATGTTGATTCTGCTCCACAAATCTGATGTCCTGTATGCAAGAACATCTGACTTATAAGGATATCTCATTTGATATCTGGCTAATGGTAATTAAGGATAAAAACAAAAAAAAAACAGAAACCCTATGGAGCAGTAGGTATCAGTGACCATAACAAAAAACAGAGTGCTCAGGTCGCTGACTGATGGGCCATTGAAGGAATAACCTTGAAGAGCTTCAGACGGAATTGTGTGACTGATAAGAAAGGAGAGGATCAAAATGGGGGACCATAATAAGGGGCCATGGGAAATATCAAACTTATTATGGGATATTTGAGGGTTTTTGTGGGACTGTTTAAAACTTACTGTGGTATGTTTTAAAGGGATTGCATGAATCAGTGAAAATTATTACAGAGTAATTAAGGAAAGGAAAGTGAGGGATCAAGCAAAAAGCATGAGGATTAAGGGAAATAAGTGTGTGGAAATGAAGGGAGAACAAAAGAGTCTGGTCATATATAAGTAGCTTCCTGGTCAGCATGATTATATGGCCAAGCCCTGCGTAAGAGCTGGGTTCCTAACTTTTTTTTCCCATCTGAATGTGTTCTTTATGCTCTCTGTGTGTTTGTTTATGTGTAAGTTCTGCTAGCCAACTTGGAACTGGACTAGCCAGGGAGTGAGAGGACACCAGCGACGAGAAAAAAGCCAAGGTCAGAGCCAGTGGCTGGGTAAGAGGCCCAACGTATTTATACCACATGGACTTAACAGCTAAGCCAGGCTTCGAGAAACCTACTGGTGAGAGTGTGCTTGTGAGAGTGGCTGTATGGTCCACCAGCAAACTTCAGTCATGATCAGCTGGAGAGGAGGAGCATGACTGGTCATCCGGGTTGTTTTTGTTTATTTGAATGTTGTTTAAGTTGAAGTGAGCATTGGTAAAGGCATTGTTCTCCTATCTGTGCTGACTCATACGGCTTGTCACATGTGCTCTGTGTGTGTGTATTTGCATCTTTGATTTTCTTACTGTACAACGACAGCAGCCTCCATCTATCAGAGCGGGAAAGAGAAATCCACTGGGTTTTAAGTCTGCTAAGTCTGGTGTCCCTTAACACTATGACTTCACCCTTTCTTCCCATTTTCCAAAATTATTGCCATTCCACCTGTTCATCTGGACTACACGTGTATCTTCACTTGTTCTATTTAATCTGCGAAAATAAAGCTGGATGGCTATATTACTAAGCTTCTGTTTTAATCCAAAAGTGAAAGCAGAGAACGGGTAGGACGGCATGTTTTCCACCTTTTGGACTAAAGAGTGCACCTACAAAACCAGGACTGAATAGGTGCTTAATTTTTAGATGGTTAAGTTTAAGTGAAGTGAATCCCAGCCTCACAATCACTTGCTTAGAATGCTCAACTTAAAAATACCTGAGAGAGAAACAAATTAATAGAATAAGCACAGATAGTTAGTATGAAGATTTTGCTGTGGCTTTGAAGTTGTTTTTCTGCCCTTCTTTTCTTTTTTTTTTCCCTTTATGAAAAAGTATTTTTAAGGGTTGTTTCCCTAAATTGTTTATCTTTTCATTGGTATTGACATGAGCTGAACAGTGCAGCATATTTTATGGACAAGATTTATGCATCTACAGTATACTTACTATGCATACTAGAGAGACATAGTATGTATGTTTACATACTATGTAGACAAACCTCAATGTATTTGTGCATTTTGCAATAAGTAAAAGAAAAAAAGAAAAAAAAAGTTTGGGTTTTTTGTTGTTGTTGGTTTTGGATTTTTTTTTTTGGGGAGGGGGGTTGGGGTTTTTTAGTTTGTTTGTTTGGGGTTTTTTCCCCCAGAAGGGCAGATAAATTAAGAGTAAAAACCACTTCGGAATGAAATCTCAAGCACAGTACTGACTTAATGACTATATGGTTTGTTCAAAGGACAGATATTCACTTCCAGGTCAATAAATTGCTGTTTACCAAGTGATTTATGAATTCAGTTTTAAGTTAATTTTAATAATGTATGCTTCATTTGCAGCATTTACCACTGAAACATTAGCTCTGGTTGGCTGTGATTCATGAAGCTTCTTATCTGACAAACAAAGAGTGGTCTTAATTTGAATGTCTGTCAATTTAACAAGTAGTCATAAGTTTTATTTTACTGGGAACAAAAATGAGGAACTGATGGATAGGCATGGCACGAGGTAGGTATTTTCCTTAAATTATGTTTCCTCTTTAATTCACTGCAGGGCCGGGAAATAATCTGCTTAGTAGGAAACTGAGAAGAAAACAAACCAAACCAAAACAAACCCCAGAAAATTGTAGCTGCCAAGTCTTTTATCAGGTTAAACACTAAAAGTGCTGAAATCTGTCATTCAGATGTCAAAAGCCCCTCACTTATTGCTTAATTTTGGAG
The DNA here is from genome assembly GCF_000699145.1 of Aptenodytes forsteri. Taxonomy (NCBI): domain Eukaryota; kingdom Metazoa; phylum Chordata; class Aves; order Sphenisciformes; family Spheniscidae; genus Aptenodytes; species Aptenodytes forsteri. Next base: position 2,194,966 of record NW_008794211.1, on the reverse strand, counting down.
ATAGTCAAAATACAGAGCTAAATTTCAGCAATAAGTTTTATTAGGGGACTAAGTCAGCTAGAGGGTGAGAACAAGATGGGTACTGTCAAGCAACATGGCCCTTGAAGATCATGGCAGCAGTCAGCCTATCTGTCTGTCAGGAACGTGCCAGCAGTGGACCTGAAGCTCAGAAACAACAGATGACAGCATAAATTTCTCTGGCAGGGAGATTGATCAAAAATATTTTACTACTTTGAGGTTGTTCCTACACAGAGGGCCTTCCTGTGGATTACGTGAAGGTCAGCTTGAGGGGAACAGAGAAAGGTTGGTGTGTTTGTTTTCTTCAGGGCTTAGCTGAGTCTCTCACTGAGTATGAAATAACGACTAGGCAAGCAAGCTCTGCCTGGTGTGACCATGTCATTCAGTGTGCAGAGGCTCCCTGAAGTGAGAGCCACCCACCCTGCACATGGCTTCTGCCTGGGCATGGCCTTGAGGAGCTCCTCTGCCTGCACCACCCCAGCTACTCAGGTTTAACTTCTTCTCTGGCATTGATCTTTCCTTTTCTGAATGGGGTTTGAGGTAACAGACATGATAATTGCTAGTCTCTTGCTTAATGACTGGGGTTTTCACTGACAATCAAGAGATCAGGATTGCAATGGATACTTATTTATCTTTTCAAGAACAGAGAACAAGATTGTTGGCATGCAGCTCTGGGCTGCCTCAGCTACCCAGCTTTGGCTGCCTACATTTGTTCTCCTGCCTTTGCATTTTATCTAGCTCAGGACCCTAGGTTTTGGCATATATCTTTGTCTCAGGCATTACTATACTCAGTGAAGTGATGCCTCAGTTCTTTAGGCTCCCCATTGCCTTCCTATTTTGGAGTTTAGCTGGGGTGAAAATATACTCACCGCAAATATATAGTGAGAAATTTCTTCTGCCAAAGTAGATTATAGATCTATTTGAGCTGCAATGTCTTGAAGAATTATTGAAAAGACTTTAAGCCTGGACATCTCAAGTATTGCACATGAAAGCAGATGATAAGTGGTGCACTGGGATAATATGACCGCACCTTTCTCACCTAATTTGACCTCAGAGTTTTGAGAGAAACTGGGGCAGCCAGTGTCAGTCCTTGTTTTCGTTTTTTTTCTTCATACGAGGGACTATTAAACTTACCTTTCTGTAAGAATGTACAGGTGAAAATGTAGCTTACTGAATTTTATGATTTAATTATGCCATAGCTGTGGCACTGTAAAGAATTGTGTATTATGTCTGTAAAGAAAAACTGCTCACTGGTAATATTTCAGTGTTCATCTCTCTCCCTTCGATGACAGCTCTGTGGAATTGCCCGTAAGAGAAGCGGGGTGCAGTATCCTGTGTCAGACAATTTAACTTCTTCTGTATCTTGAATTTTGCATCTATAGTGATATCTATACAGCCATGTAACAATGGCATCATTTGCTAGAAAAAATAACCATTGTTTAGATTGAACAAAGCATATGAAATAGGATTCATCTAACCTTTACTTTATCTTCATTAAACAGAAACAAACAATCTACCCTTAAACATTTGCCTAGAAGAGTCAAAATATATTGTCTTCAAAGTGCCTTTGTCCTCTGTGTGAGGATATGGGATGCCTAATTTTTGTAAAGTTCAAGATAAATCTTAATTGTGGTATGACCTAAAAATTTCTGGATCCAAAAAAAAAAAAAAAAAATCTGCCATATTAAAAGCACCTATAAAAAGAAAATAAGGTAAATATTAGCCAAAGCTGTAAACAGGGTAGTAAGGATGGAGGGTATTAAAAAAAAAAAATAAAAAAAAAAAAAAAAAAAAAAAAAAAAGCTATTTACCAAATGAGAGAACCTTTCTTCAAAATGAGGAAGAGAGTATCAAAAGTATGTTGAGGTGCACCAGACCCCAAAACTGAGTCATTAATAGTTCCATGAGAAGTATGCTAGCAGAAGTTTTCCTCAGACTATTCAAGCAACGCCTCTGGTACACAAATATTTATGCCGTTTCTAAAATGTAACAGTTTCACATCTTTTTGTTGCTTATTAGAAAAAGTATATAGTATTTTCAAAGGACCATTTTTATATCATTTGTCAGCAAAAGTTCTAACAGCGTTCAGTGTCTGGTTTTTTCTCCCTTCTTTTTGTATTGAATCTCTCATGATTTGTCCTACATTCTGTCATAAATGAAACAAGTTCACTCTTTTTTTCTCTAAATTGGAGAAAAATGTATTGTGTCCTTTCAGTTTTGCTTCTCTTAGCTAATTGAGTGCTTAATCCATAAACAGAACTGAAATTCATATTACTGGCTGAAGTAAGTCATCAGTGGTGTAAATGGTAACTTCCCCACTGCAGTTACAAGAAACTGGAAATGCCGTAAGATTTGGAAGGGAAAATGAAGATCAACTTTATTCAGGCAATAGTAATATTTCTCATGTAGTGTGTGAAATAGATGTAATTTATGTGGGATCCTCTGAAGAATTATTTTAACTGGTGCACAAGAAAAAGATTGACTGAAGGGAGAATAATCAATTATATATCAAAAGATGACTTCATGGCAAAGAGGTAATTTGTGGGGGAGAGGGTGAATATGACACTGGTCTACAAAATCATGAGTGACGTAGGATCAATAGCAGTAACTGTTCACTGTCTTCCAGTATAAGCACTAGGCAACATCAACAATATTTCCCAGCGGTCAGGTTAAAAAGAAACAAAAGAAGATGGCTCCACACACGAGGGTGGTAGAATTATGGAGCTAAAGGAATTTTATTTTTATTTTCTTTTTTAAGTAGAGACTGCGCAAGGGGAGCCTGGAAGACAAAGAAAAACGCACTGAAGGTTACCAAATAGGCAAACTGTGACAGCTTAGAAGATCCCGAGAGCTAGAAATAGTCAGGAAATGGGAGAGTAGTCAGTGGACTCATTATTCAGCACCATGTTCTTGCTCTTCTTTCAAAATCAACCTTCGGCCAATATTTGAGACAGTATTCTGGCTTAGACCAAGATCTGGGCCCTTAGTCTGAACTATTAAATCTAATGGTTTTGCAATGTGTAACAAAATGCATAGTTACAATGATGAAGCTACAGCACCTCTGAATCATTCATTACAGCTAAAAACCATTATATTAAACTTATATGTGTGTTTATATACAAATGTAAGCTGAATCGCTGTTCAAAATCAATTTTATACAGCTATATGTAGAGACTGAGACGCTGTTCTATTTTTATAGTAATAAATGAACATTCTTATTTCTTGGAAGTATTGCAAGAACCTTCTTTTATTCATGCAAGTAGCTCTATTATAATCAATAGAACTGAAATCGCTCAAGCTCACAACAGAAGTCAATGGAGATGCTGTGATAGAATTAGACTAAATAGGTGTCTTTGTTCAACAAAGGAAGCAGACAAGAAGACAAAATTAGCTCAATGTCAGAGTTATTTTCTAAACAGCTTATGAGACCTAAAATCTTAGCTGTGGAACTTGAATCACATATTCACTGTCATCAGCTGAGCTATTCTAATACTTATAGAAGCTAACAATCTGGCCTCATATCTTTACTGCCACCTGTTACTGGCATGAAGCTGAATCAGCTTCATGAACTTAAATTGTCCATGTTTTTTTTGCATTATTTTCATAATCTTGTGAGAAATTGTAAATATAAAAAAATCCTGGAAAATTTAAGCATACATGGCAAACACAGGAATAGCCCACAATTGTTTTGTTTGTAACAATAGGGAAAGTATCTTATACAGGGAATTAATTCTTTTTTTTTGACAACATATTTAGAAATTCATAATATATTTCTGATTTCATTATTTCATTCAATTTTGCTATTTAAAAGTTATAGTGAGAATATATGTAGGAATTTCCATGTGCTTTAAAGGACTTACCGACATGAAGAAGCTAATGTGCAGTAATCTGTAGTTTCCACTAGATACTACTGTAACTATTCCTCTGTAGAGAGAAGCACTTGAATTACACTGCAATTCATAAAACAAGTTTGTAGATAACCTACTTTACAACTATTTCACAAAAATGAAAATTCAGTAATCTACTTTTTAAATAGGAGTGGAGAAAAAAAGATCTATGGACTTTAATTTGTAGGTTAAAATATCTGGTTTCAATCCCATTCTTCTGACACTTAAATAGGCTGTGGAGAGTTTACTTAATTGAAAGGCCATTGCAAAAGTAATTGAATATTTATTCCATTAAACAGTAATGCAATTAATCTGGCTATGTCTATTCATAAATAAGCACTGAGAAATCTTTTTGGACCCTCTTCTCTTTCACTTCACAGGTATATGCTTTAGAATGACTTTTGGGGTAATTGCTTTACATGAAAAGGTCCAATGAAGAAATACAAATAAAAAAGATAATAAAAAAAGTTTTAGGAATTTCTAAATGAATCAGGGGAGATGAAGAAACAGATCATACCATCAGTATCTCTGATATACACCTAGCTCTTCTCTCACAGGTGCTGTAAGTTTGTCTTTTATTACTTATACTGCCATTATCAAGTGTTAGATAAGTGTGTGCTTTGCTTTCCAGTCAAGTGAAGTTTTTCTTGGTAGCAGGCAGGCTTGTTATATTTTTATCACAGAAACCCCATCTTTAAAGCAAAGTTCTTGCTCTAAATGCAGGGTGCTCTCTCTCCCTCTCGGCTACAAAGGAGCTTAGGATAACTAAAATAAGCTCAGTTGTCAAATTTTGAAATGTCAAAACATGAGATGAATCCCTCGGAAAGAACTGAGCTAGTGCCATGACTGTCTTCTGATGCTTGGGCCAGAGTATAGGAATCTATAGTTTTGCACATATTTGTTAAAATGTTGCCAGCGTGATTCCTATATATTTATTTATAAGGTAATGCCCCCAAGGGTAAAGCATAATGTTAGATGTGTCCTAAACAAAACATTTCCCTCTGCAATAACATTCTTGGGTTCAGAAATGTTTTAGTACGGCTGCATGATAATTATAATTTAGACATAAATAAATAATAATTACACAAAATAAATTTCCAGTTTCAATTGTGTTGACTAATTTATCCCAACTTCTAATTTCTGGAAGTGCTTTGTGTGTAAAATTGGAAATAGAAGTCAAAATTATTTTCTTTCTCCTACTCTCTTCTCATTATTTTCAAGCATAGAGGAATAGCTCCTAAGTTTCATCTCTCAGTTTGCAGGACCAAACCCCTCTTTTTTTCCTGTTTTAGACTGATCATAAGAGAAGACTTTTGGGGGCCAAATGAATAATGTAGCATGGTAGCATGCAATGACCCCTTCTGCAAATGTAGGTGGCTATAGAATATTTTAAAGGATTCCTTTGTGTTAGATAGGAGACTGTGATTTCTGACCTTTTCTCTGGTAATGGATTCAACAGTAAAATCCATCAACAGTCATAATTGTGATATATAGTGATTGTTCACATAAGATCCCTAGAACACTTTATTTTTAGAAGTTAAAAGACAACAGCAAGTTAGTTACTTGTAAAGAGATTAATAAAATTTAACTTAGAGATATAGGATTTATTCTTTTTAATGTTTTCTGCTTGTCATAAGTAAAGTTCATATTGATCAAATTAATGGTGTGTGATTTTCTCATACGGTTGTGTGAGAAGTAGTTTTCCTGTCCTGCTTTTATTAAGATTCAGTTATGGTTTGGTTTTTTTCCCTTCTGAGTCTGGATGATACATAAAGCTCTAGCTTCCTTCTCAGCTGCCTTTCTTACTAATATAAATACTATTTATACACAAATATTTTCTTTTTATTTCAGTTTCTTTATTTTTATTTTCTTATTTTATTTTCTTTACACTTGCAAAAAAAATTAGAAATCACATATGTCATTCAAACAGTTGGGTAAAAAGGGCAGAGAAATAATGTTTTAATGATATCAAATTTCTTTTTAAGCAAAAATCCTTTTTGTAATCAATAGTGGTTTAGACAGATCCATCCTTGGTGAGGAAATCAAAGGGATTTTTCTGTTTTCTTTTCCAGAAAATTTCCCAATTGCTCTATTTATGAATTTGTATTTCTGCATATGCTAGCAATGAACTTTCAGAACAAATCCCAAAATTACATCATAGTTGTCTCATTTCTTGTTTGGTTTTTAAATTAATAAACATTGTGGGGTTTTAGCTTGTACCTTTAAAAAATGAATCCTTTTTTTTTTGAGCTTCATTATCTTTTTTTACATGAACAGCACAATGAAAAGAGTTTGTGAACTTGATGTTGGCCTTCAAGAAGTACTTAGTTTGTACTATTTGAAACTGTAAACTAAATTATTTTGGAAGAGATTTAAAATGGGTATCATCTACATATAAATTGGTTTTAGAACCAAAGGGAGCCTGCAGTTGGTATATATTATAAGATTCTATCACATTGTCTAATGGATTAGATTTTATTAAGTACTATAAAACAGCATGAGATGTTCTCAATAGAAAGCAAATTGAACTGAAACAGATAATTAATGTAAACTAAATTATTTTGGAAGAGATTTAAAATGGGTATCATCTACATATAAATTGGTTTTAGAACCAAAGGGAGCCTGCAGTTGGTATATATTATAAGATTCTATCACATTGTCTAATGGATTAGATTTTATTAAGTACTATAAAACAGCATGAGATGTTCTCAATAGAAAGCAAATTGAACTGAAACAGATAATTAATTACTGCAACTCTTATTGTTTCAACACAGGGTAGACACAAATGCATTTGTTATACATGTGTATATTGCATATTGCATCATAAACCTGTCAGCATAAACTTTTGCATACCTAAAACAATCAATATGCTTTTCATTCAAGGTTTTAACATTTTTGAAACACAATATCTGTTTTGCATACACAGAATCACTTTGCCCTGTTGGAACTGATGAACTTCTTAAAAATTTCCATCTTAAAATGCTTTTCTATAGTTAATAAAACTGTCACAGATATATATCCAATAGAGTCCTCAAATACCATCTAACTAGATCCTAGTGAGGTATGTCCAATATACAGAAAAATGGTGTTACTAAACCCAGCCAAGATTGTATGCTGAGAATGCTTGGGGAAGGATCCTTGAGAATTAATCTCCTTGATATTCAATAGAATAATCAATCTTATTCTATTGATATGAAGAAGAACTGTTGTAAAGTCCCTTATCTAGCAAAGTTTTGGTTTAAAAGTCTTTGGAAAGAAGATTCCTATATTCTACTTAATACTAATCCACACCATCTCTGAAAAGCAAGTCTGAAACATGGAAGATAGCTAACTTGTAACTAAAATTGTTTATTACCTTTCATTACTTGGATGGCTTCAGAAAAAAAAAAAATATTGATTTTGTGAGAGAACTTTCTAATGAGATCCCAAGCTATTGAAAAGTTCAGCACTTCAGATGAGAGATTCTTACAACTTTGAAATAGGGCATGTTCTTCTATGGAGAGGGCACAGACTTCTTTCTGAGGTAGAATGTGGGTACAAAATAGCAGTCAGGTAACTGTCCAAAGTCACATCTACTCCAGAAATGACTGGAGAGAAAACAAATAGAAAGACTATTGTATTAAGACTGTCATACCAGTAACAGGGATCTTTTTTTTTTTTCCCCTCCAGAAACAAGTTATAGATAAGAATACATAAATGTTGTTTTGCATTGCAACTCTTTAAGCACAATGTAATTATACAACCCTTGCAAATTAAATTTATACTGGTCAAAAAGTTACAATATATATATTCTGCAGTCATGTGTACAGTTTCCTAAGGCAACTGCAAATTAATTAATGTATTCAAACCATATATAAGGCAACAGTTTTCCACATGCCTTATTTAAACCAATTCCTTTCTGTACCAGCTTATGTGCATAACATCCCCTTCCGTATTCATTTTGTTGAACTTTAACCTTCTCAAATATCACAAGTTATTTAAAGATCTCAAAGGAAAATGACTGGTTTTAAACAAGTAGTGCAAACAATACATTGAATGGAACTCCATCCAATGGAGCAGTATCTCCCCATCGCTTGTAGCCGTCTATCTGTGGGGCTTTTCACAAGACTTATTTTATAAACACCAATATCTTGTTGTCTTCTGTCTTATTTGGAAAACTGTATTCACACACTGCTACAGTCTCAGTTGAAGGTACTTTGCTTCCCGACTTAGCCTGTCATGTTTGTATATCTTATAAACTGCATTCCTAGTACTGCACAGTACTAGTACTGTACTACAGCTACAATCCACTGCTGCTCGGTTCAGATTTTTTGTAGTGTCTTTGCTATGAAAGTTCCCTGTTGAATTAGGAATAAATGATGGAAACAAATTTTGGTTATGGAAGATTGTTTTCTTTCCTTCCAAAAAGAGAGAGCAGAATAGAAGCAGGTTTTCCAACGGGGGTGGAAGGGGGGAGGGC
>NW_008794211.1:2166079-2186576 GCF_000699145.1 Aptenodytes forsteri | reverse complement strand
GTACATAATAGAAATTTTTAACTAAATCTTTTTATACAGCATTTTTGAATGGGAAAAGGTACAGTCTAAAATATGTATTTAATGTGACCATATATTTAAACTTATGACCAAGTAGAAAACTTGGAAACTGAAAAGGACAAGTCGAATGCCTGCTTCTTATAAGTATAGTGAAAGACGTAAATAATAATAATAACAATAATAATAATAGTAATAATAATAACTGGAGCAGCATAACATTTGCCTTCAGAATCCTTCCAGTCTTGGCAAGCATGGCACTTATGGTTGTTTTCTCCACAGATTTAGCTTAAAAGTACAAAGTTTGTTCAAACTGACTCTATTTCTATGAGAAAGGTGGAAGTCTTGCTCAGTCTCTGCCATTTGACCCATAAAATACCTTTCCTGATATGAAAACCAGAGAGCCTAACGAGAGCTATAGTCTCTTAGAAACATGCTTGTTGTACTACAGCTACAAGAACAAAGATTTATATTGTTAAACAGAAGAAAGATAAAGAAGAAAGGAAGAAGAGACTGATTTGTTTTTTTACCCTCCTGCCTGGCCAGTGGGACTGTGAATACCTCAGCTCTGACCTCGGTCTTTCTTGGGTCTGTCCACCTCACTGTCAGAATTAGTTTTTCTTTGCAAAAGATGGCAGGGAGACACGATGAGTAACTTAACAATTCAGCTTAGCCATGAACATAAACTGTTTCAGAAACATCTGGGCCTAGGAAGGGGATATTTTTTAGTCTTTTAGATAAAAAATACAAAATTACAAACCCTACATGCAAATTGTTTAACATTTAGGATTGTGTTAACTGGGCATTTGCCTTAAGTCCAGTAGTTAAGTTCAGCATAATTAAAAGATTTCTTGTGGGTTCTTTCTCTACCTTATGTGCAGGTTTTTAAATCAGTTTCAGTTGCAAATGAACTGGCACGAACTACTACAGTTAAGATGAACTACTGCAGCTAGGATTCCTTACCTTTTTGTTCCCCTTTCCTTTTGTGTGATTTGTTCCTTACCATTTCTGTACTCCATTAGCAAAAGAAAAAAATAAAGCATTGCACTAAATCCAGCTGTTATACCTGAAATACCACAGATAGAAGATCTTAAACATGGGTAAATGATTTTCCATTCGCTATAAAAGAAATTGTCCTCTGACAGGCTTAGAATCTTCCTTCCTCAGGCAAGGTCTCTTCTCATTGGAATAATGTGTATTTTTGACATTCAGATAAAGACTGACACATGTGGGTTTGCCATATATCAACTTTGAATGTCACCTCATTTCCACAGTGATAACTGAAGTCACTTATTTGGATAGAAAATTCTCAGTGGATCATACTTTTTATGTTGTAACAAAATTAGCTGGAGTTCAAATAAAAACACTTTCCTTGTTATCTTCCAAAACAAAAAGATTTTTGTTGTCTGTAAAAACTGTTACACGTCTTTGAATAATACATGTTATCTCAGCAAAGCTTTATTATCTTTTTTCTCTAAACTTCAGCAAAGTCAGGAGGTGGTTAACATTCTTTGAGGCAAATCTGTTCATGACACATTCTTTATACGTCTTGCTATAAAATAGTAGCTGTATTTATGAGTAACATAAAGTTTTATGTCAACACCTTAAATATAACATTATAGTGAAAAACGACGTTTCATATTTTTCTGCAATAGACTTTTTTTATTTGTACTGTGTTAGAAAGTATGTATATATATAAACATACACACAAACAAAAAATACGCAGCGACAATAATAAAAGGAAATACAATGAGAAAAAATTGCATGGAAGCTTATTAATATATTTTAAAATGAAGAAAAAGGTGGTGCAAGTGTAAGTCAAAATGTGGAGAAAGAAACTAATTTTCACTGGACGTCCATGATACCATGATCTTTTCTATAGCTCTAAGAGGCCCTCATCCTGGGTTAACACTGAGTTGTGAAGGGTGCTCTAAATTCATCAAATAAGGACTCTCCTATAAGAATTGATCTACAGCAGTTGGAGGCAGTTTATAATGTTTTCTCATGTAAACTAGGAGGCATTTAAGAATAAATTTCAGAGTCATAAGTAAACCAGCTCTATAGAAGATGTTGTAACTCTCTTGTTCTAAAATTCTTTAAAATATTGGTAGGTTAGAACTCTGCCTTCTATGGTAAATTATACCTGGGTGCCTAGCTAATTAACCTCTTTTTACCATGACCTGTGCTTTCTCAAATTGCAAAAAGCTTGGAATTATTTACTGTTTTAAATTATTCATAGATGCCTTTAGTGAATAGTTCTTAATTTGCACATTGTTTGGAATAATGAATTGCTAATATGGAAATGCTGAAATTCTCCACTTCGTGTACTTGGGGCCTCAGCCCTTTTTGATTTTCAGTGAAAGAAAAGATGGTAGTTCCACATCAGTTCAATTTTCTGCTGCTTTTTCAATTATCTCCCTGTAGCTAAATTATAATTTTGTTTTTGGAGAAGAGATGTTGAAACTAGGAATACAGTCCCAGTTAACTTGGTTCTTACGGAAACATGTAATCTGCATGAATTATATATCATGTTCATGGTACTCTGTGAGACAGTTAGTTTTCCCCTAAGCACAGAGCAAACTCAGGGTGAGCTTGTTAGGATTTCATTATTGGAGATATTACAAACAAACCAAATGACTTTACTACTCCAGTGCTTTTCAGAAACTCTAGTGCTGTGTACAGGGAAAGTATATTATATCTATAATAGTAAACAATCTAGAAAAGAGCCTCTTCACTGGTGCTCATGCCAACTGGCAGAGTCTGGACGTGACTATAGGATTAAACTGTCCCAGCCTCTGAAATGAGACAACTGCATTCAACCTTTTAGGAATGATCCCTGACCTGCACTAACCCCCCCAGACTTGCCCATCATTTGTCTGGGAGGGTGCCAGCTGGCATTGCCCAAAAGCATGCCAGATTTCTATCGCTACGTCTGCAACAAAAGTTTAGCAGTACAGCCAGCTGAGCAGCGGTGCCCAGCCCCCAACACTGCTTAGGGCACTGCTCTAGACATAACCGCAGGTATTTGCCCAAACAGATAAAGCTGGACCGTGTAAAATGCCACGTGAAAGGGATCAGAGCTTAGGACAGCTTGCTGTGAGAGCATGAATCACAAGGCACAATTTCAGGGACTTTGGCAGGGTGCAATCCTACTTGCTTTTAGAAGTGTGATTATATTCCATCTGAAACCAGTTGATGCAAGAAACGTGTCTTAGAATTCTCCTTGTTTCATTTCGGTTAAATCATCAGTTGAGATGCACTGATTTCTTCTTTCTTATTTGATTTTTAAAACTTTATTACTGCTTTGTGTTTCTCTTCTTTTAACCTTTCTTACTGTTTTTTCTCCCCTTTTGCTGCATGCCAATATTGACCGATCATTAATATATATTAGCCATTTTTAGCACTGTGCCTTTCATTCAAGCATGTGTTTAACACAAAAAAAATCTCTTTTTAAACAGTTAGCTACACAGATGACCATGTGAGCCCTTGCAGGTTTTACTCAAAAAAGAATTCCCTTTCCCCTGAAAAACTGAAAAGCAAGCATCTTACTTATGATAGCAAACTCTGAAATATAAGGAAATTATAACAATTGTAAACCTCGTGAAGTTATTTTCTGAAATGTTATTGTAAAAAACCAAGGATAGCAGAGTTAAGTATTAAAAAGAGAATAATAAAATGGGAACTAACTTTTTCTTCATGCTTCCGTACATACCTGATAGTCAACAAATAAAATGGGATTTTTTTTCTTTTTCTTTGCAAGTAATATTTATGACTGACATGATAACAGAAATCCATTATAAAGTTTTAGGTCATTTTATGCTTTAGAGATGATCTCTGAATTAAAACACTGTAAGAATGCATTTCTCAAATCCCAGAAGGTATTTTATCCTCACACAAGAAATTTTATTAGGAATGACATGTGAATGAAATGACAAGATTAAATGATGCTGTTCTCATAATCCACAGATCTACAGATTTTTAAAATAATGCAAAAATTATAATTCTACATTAAGGTTATATCCTCGGAAAAAAACCCATGCCATAAGTTTCCATAGAAGTAAGAGCTTTAACAATAGCATATGATATGGCTTTTGTAATGTTATAACTTGAGATAAACTTTCAGATAAAATCTTGTCCAAACATTTGTTAGACTTAATTTCTTGTGTGTTGCAAGAAAGATTTTTTGTTTTCTCATGTTCTACTTTTGTTGGTTAACATCAAGCAGGAAATGCACTTGAATTGTTGCACATGGGAAGTAAATTTGCTGTGTGAAATTTTGCTTTACTAAATTGTGCCAGGCCACTGGGATTCAAAGGATATCAAGTGAAGTTCAAATTGCTACAGGTGCTTTCTAGGGCAACATCTATATCAGGATGAAATTGTGTAGCTCTGTGGTAATGGAATTTGCTGCAGTATCTCCCCTTGTTGCAATAATATGTTCCAATTATTATTACATGTTTAATCTGCAAGAAAATAATTAAAAAACCAAACCCAAAAAAGCCCACACAACATAACCAAGCTCTATACTAATGCTGAGGGGTGAATAATGCAGTCTTGGCCTTCTGAGACCTAAAGAGACAGGAAAACTTGGATTACTATTGTCTTTGTGATATTCTTCCTGCATTGGATTTAACATGACTAGGAATTCATTTGGTTGTAACTCATGAATTTGATGACTCTTGAATCTAGTAATGATGATTTAAATCACATTGTAAAAGATTTTTTTTTCTGGCCATTTTAGGCTGTTTCTTCTATCTTTCTACATACATAGAGAAAATTATGTTCCCTTTCTGGCTGAATTTTTATCTTTATTCTGTCAACACATCAAATACATTTTAAAATTATATTTTGCACTTAAAATTTCCAATAAAACTGTGTAAATAACAGTTTTTCTCTTTGTAGGCAATTACAAAAAAGCTGAAAAGCCATTGAATTAAACAAATTGCTTAGCTTCATATTTGAGCTATGTTTTTTTTAGCCCGATTAAAGAAAGAATTCAAAATGAAAAATTAGTATTTTGACTTGCTAAATTTCCTTTCACATAAATAATCAAGTGATACAGATTAATGAAGGATATGTTTTGGCAACAGATAGCATGATTTTTTGCCCCATTATACGCATAGCTTTAATTAGCATAAACAAAACTTGAAAATACGTAACCAATTAGAATTTTATTTCAATATTCAAGTGAATGACTGTAATTCTCTAATTTACTCTCAACATATTGACTTTGACATTTAATTTAGTAATTAGTTATAAAATTATATTAAATCCATTTTGATGGAGAATTTGTGGGAGTTTTGAACAACCCTAAGTATTCTATAATTTGTTTCAATGGAGGAGATAAGGAGTGATTGGCATTTTATATGTATTTATTACAATATATTATAGTCTTTAGATCAGCAGAACCAATACCACATTCAACATTAGCAGTCACACTTAAAGTTAAGTATATCTTATTTGAGGTTCACTAGTTGTCAAATCCAGCTGGAAAGAATGATAATAACCATTCAGATGTTGTGTCACTGAGAATAATGCTGCTTTGACAAACTCTAATTGGCCATGTATATAGAGGTGTTTGGAGACAGTGTTTGAGAAATTAAAAAAAAAGTTAGAACTTCCCATAGACTGAGTTTCTTCCTGAACTCTTCACTCGAATGGACATGTGATAACAAAATGTGCAATTTACTAAAACATAGTACAGCATACTATTGGAATTGAGTACTGCTCTGATGGAGCCTATAGCTTCCATGACTCTTAGTGTTTCAGTTGTGTAGATAAACTCCAGCAGAACAGTGGGACTTACAAATTCCTTGAGATCAGCAAGTTTTATAAACATATATTCCATCCTGGATTGTTTTCATGCTGATTATCAGTGCATGTAAAAGACACTCCAAGTTCTTCAGCTTTCTAAGAGCTAATAGGTGTTCTTTATAAACTATATATCTGTTATAGTCTATCTGGGTCAGTGTCATCAAAATATTGATCAACCCTAAAGGTGCTCTGATATTTCAAGCATCTCTGAGTGTTCATATAAATGTATCACTTGGACTATATTCTCTGACAGGAACTCTTTAGTCCAGAGTTAAATACTTCATAGTTTTTGTAGCACATATGAACAGCTGTTTGAGTTTCCTCTTTAATGTGCATTTCTTTTTCTCCTGTGAAACTCATTTGTATTCTATGCTACTGTTGTAATTAGCATGTTGAGCTATGCTGCAATAGGTTGGGCCAGTCTGGTACAGCCAAACGTTAAAAACACAGCCAACTGCCAGACTAACTGTTAAAAGCATTTTCAGCCAACACATTCCTTACCCCTGCTGATTTTTCTCCCAGGGACTGAGGAAATTTGGCTCAATGGGTAGCTCTTTTTACAGACATGAAAGACTGAACTGGACTTGTTCAGTCCCTACATTCAGAGATGGCTCATACCTTGTGGATAGTGGGATCCAGCCACACTGTAACTTTATAAACCTCACTGAAATAAATCTATCTTTGTTGTTCTACATAGTGCAGATATAAAAGAACATAGAGCAACTAATGACATGCACCAAGTTTCCATAGATCTTTGTTTTTAAAACCAATGTTCAGATGCAATACAGAGTTCTTTTGCATTTGTGCACCTGTGTCTTAGTTCTCAGTAGGGATTTTGCTGGCTTTTTCCAAGCTTGTAGAAATGGGTACGTAGCAACAAGGGCATGAGCACACATAAGATTCTTACAAGGTTCCTTACAAGTTAATAGACTTTTTTTTTTTTTCATGTTTCCAACATATAACAACTAAATATCCTCATCTTACCAGTGTTATCCTGCTAATGAACAACCTATAATTTTCTTTTTTTGCATAATATTTTTCCTTTGAAGTCTCTTGTGTCATTAAAGTGCACATGCACCCACCTACATACTCAGGTAAGTACTCATTTGCTGCACTATTTTTGGTTGTGATTCCCACCAGCTAAAAAAGATAAAGGAGCAGCCACTGACCATGATACCTTCTTGGTTTTAGTTTGGTAATATATCTTGATTCAGTTTTGTAAAACTTGCTGTTTCATTTACCTGAGGTATTCCTGTCTCCTCCCCAACTTGTGAAAACCTTTTGAAGCAATGAAGTCTTGCTACACTCCTGTCTGGTTTTTACATCAGCCTCATTGAAAGTCTCTTTTCATCTTACTCTTTTCTAGCCAAAAATGGGCTTTGAGGAATGTTTTACTTCAGTTAGTTTTCAGTGAGAGAAAATGAAATGTGTTCTTCAAGATTTAATACAGACACTAACATAGGACTTCCCTCTCCTGCCTCCCCAAAGGAGTATCTCTTATGAGGAAAACTAATTTCCATTCCCATCTCTAGTGTTTTTGTTCAAAAAACTGTCTCTGTGTTGTTACTGTTTAAGAATCTCACAGTCCCTGGAGCTCTCTTAGTCAATCAATCCAGGTTTCAAACAATCCAGCTGATGCTCTGTGACTACTACTTATCACAAGATCTGTAAATACCTCCTACTTGTCTTTTGCTTCAAGATATTTGAAGCACCTGCCTGTTATTTTTTGTGGACTATAAGCAATTTGGAAAAAGGACAACATTCCATTTTTTGTGTAATGTCTCATGGAATGGCTTGGAGTTTGTGCCTTACACAATTTAAATAAAAATTCAGGCATAAATAAGTGTTGTGGTTTAACCCGTCAGGCAGCTAAACACCCCACAGCCGTTTGCTCACTCCCTCCACCCCCAGTGGGATGGGGGAGAGAATAGGGAAAAAAAAAGTAAAATTTGTGGGTTGAGATAAAGACAGTTTAATAGGACAGAACATTTTACCAACCCTGTGTGAGAATATTTAATGTGTATAGGTATGAGAAAGGATATTTGACAGAAGTTGGCTGCAAGGAAGAAAAGAGACATGATTACCATACAGCTGCCAGTAAGGACACTAACGATAAGTGAAAATGAATAACTCAGCTTCTGTGGAAGAAAAGTCCTTGACTAGTGTAAGCACTACTTAGCAACAACTAAACCATCGGTGTGTTATCATCAACATTATTCTCATCCTAAATCCAAAACACAGCACTGTACCAGCTACTAGGAAGAAAATTAACTCTATCCCAGCCAAAACCAGGACAGGAAGGAAATAATGTTCAGTGCTGCAATGAACATTATTTCCTTATATATACATTGTATAAAATATAAATATTTTTATACATATAAATATGTATAAAATATAAATATAAAATATACACATACACACATATACAATATATTTGCTTAGTGAGATGTTTTAAGTTAATTGCTTTGGATAGGAATGACCATTATTTCATCCAATGTTTAATGCTATCTCTGAATACCATACTAGAATAGAGAGAATTAAAGCAGAAATTAGCATTAAATGGGGGTTCACTGTATATATATATAGCTTCCACCATGCAATTTTCTTAAATATATTATTGGTCAACAGAATAGCTTTATACTGGTACCAATTAACAGAAATGAGAATGTTTCCCTTCCCCGAGAACTTTTGTTATACAATTAAATATACATATTCTTGAAAACAAGCAGTTTGAAATGTCTTGATTTTTATATTAAGTATTGGAGATATCAAAAAAACTTTTTCTTTTTTACAAAAGCTTTCTGACTTTAAATGTGTTTAATTTTTTTCACTGTACAAAAGAAAAAGTTGGCCTCTTTCATAAACAGATGGTTGGACTATAGTACACAACCGTTTTGCAAACTGTCCCACTACGCTAATCTATTAAAAACTTCTTAGTCACTAAGTTTGTCAATAATAAGAATGTTTGGGGTTTTTTTTTTTGCTTTTAAGTATGGTTGGTTTTTTGGGTTTTTATTTCAGCCTGATAGTCACAGTTTATCTTTTTAGTAAATGCATTTTCTCCTTTTGAAAATTGACAAGGAATACATCCCTGGTAGCTAATGTCTGTTATCTTTTTAGTTTTACAGATGATAGATTTTCTTCTAAATATCCTCATGGGTGATCTTTGCTGTCAGTGTCTATCTTGTGCTCATCTTCTAAATTTGGACATAGTTGATAGAAATTTCCAGGGTCTTGACTGGGATAAGTTTTTTCACCCACTTAGATAAAAATTCAACTTGTTTCTGAAAAAATTGTGAAGGAGGTGCTTTGTGTGATTAAACTGTGAAAAAAATTATTCCCTAGGTTTATTCATTATTTTAGGAAAAAAGGGGGAGATAGAAAAGGGGAAAAAAAATCTCTTCAAACAGAGTGAAAGGATGTGTAGTAGAACTTATTTTTCTTCTCAGATAAAGAGATGTTCTTTACAATTTTCATTTGTAGTATTTGTCTCTAGTGAATACTTTTACAATACAGTTAGGAATGTGAAATGATGGAGAAAACTGTCGTGTAACTTTAGAAACTCAACTTTCAACAATATGCAGCCCTTTTTCTATTAGTCTATTTCCATTTTAAAAACTGAAAACGTCTTGAAACTATCATTTCTGCTTGTAAAATGATTTCAAATGCAAAACCCCTAGCATTTCAGGCTTACAAAAATGTTTATATTATTAGTAGTTCAATTTTAAGGGAAAAAAAGACTCAGTCACAGTTAGCAGATATTTATATTTTGCTAGAAAAGCTTTCTTGTAAAATGCAAAAGAAAATTTGATCTTCATAGAATGTGGAGAAAAGCCTAGAGATGTGGGTAAATTTGAAACTCCAAAATAAATTCCTTTTCTTTAGTGGAGGTACATAAAGTATGCTTCTGTGACTAAAAGCTATATACAGATGTCAGAAGGATCCCTCTAGGCTGGTATTCTAGCTATAGTAAGAGACCTTGGATCCTGGACCTGAAAGAGCTATTCACTGAGAATAGTTCCTCTGAAGTCAATGTGTGGACCCAGACTCAGAAATGTTTCCTTTCTGGCATTATTCTGTTGGTGAGAATGTGAAAGCAGAACACAACTGAGATGGCAATGACCATATAGAGTCTGCATTTCTTGCAGCATAAGAAGGGGGAACAGGAAAAAACTTCACAAGATCAAAATTCATGAAGTAAGAGAACCAGTGGAGAAGTTTCCATGGAAAATACATGGGAAAAAAAGAGTTTAGGACAGTTGGGAGTTCTTTAAACAGCATCAAGGGCACAAGCACAAACTATTTCAAGCAGCATAAAGCTAGGATGGTCATGATAGATCAGCTGGGTTGTATTGTGAAATCCTGCAAAATGGAAAAGTACTGAAAATTTAAGCTGGAGAGATGAATAAGTGTAAAAGAATTGCATAAACTTTGTTAAGTCAAGTCATGTAATGAACGATGAGCAAAATATACTTAAAAAACCCAATGGCTTGGTAATATACAAATGGCTTCTTTACAAATATCTCTAGAAATGGCAGCAAGTTGGCTTGCTATTCAGCAGAAAAGGAAAACTGGTGCTGAGAAGACAGCATGTTTAATGTCTTTTTAATTCAGTCTTCACAAAACAAGTCAGCTATGATTAGTTGGCTAGCAGTATCAAGGACAGAGTGGTAAAACAGGGAAATAGCAGTTTAGAGAGTGCCTAAATAAATTACATGTTTTCAAATCAGTTGTGTCTGGTGAAACTCACACAGGAGTACCTAGAAAATAGATCCATTTTCTTTGGGAAACTATGGAGGATAAGAAAATGTTCTAGACCAGAAATAAGAAGCATTATGCCTATACTAGAAGGAAGTACATAACTTCCTTGTTATCATTCAGTTGTTATCATTCAGTGAAATAATTTGCAAGCACTTAGACGTCAAGAAAGAGATAATAAGCAATATAGATTTTTCAGGAATAAGTAAGATCAAAATATGCGTTGTTATAATTTTCAATCTAAAATAAAAATTATCAAACTTTATAAACCTTTGTTGATACATGCAAAGTAGCAGATGTCTCAGTAAGTGACTTAGGGAGATTAAACTATTTCAGATAGGAGAAGAGAACTTGAAAATTTGTTTTTGGGCTGTAGTTATCAATTGTCAAACCAAAAAGATGTACTGAGTAGGATCCAGAGGTTCTTTTTAGGTCTGGTACTATTTGATATTTTCATTAGCAACTTGGATGAAGGAACAGAAAGTATGCTTGTTAATTTGCAGACTGTCCCACCTGGGATGGACCTCAAACATGTTGGATGTCAGAATTAAAATGTTAAATGATCTTGACAAATTGGAGACATGGTCAAAAATGTAGGCCACAGTCCAACAAGGTAAAATGAAAAATTCTGTGTTTAGGTCCAAATAATCAGCTACATAAATCCAAGATTAGAAATGGCTGGCCAGGTTCAATCCTACAGAAAAGGGTTGTGATTAAAATGGACAAAAAGGTGAACATTGACTGAGATTGTCATAAAGTTATAGGAAAGATAAACACCAAGCTGGGAAGTATAAGCAGGTTTGTAATGTGTGAAATCCTTCTGTTCTGTTAGGTACTGGTAAATCCTGCACAGAAATTCTTCATCGGCTTTTGGGCACCATAATTTGAGAATTTGAACGAGTGGCAGATTCCAGAAAAGAGGACTTAAAATTATCACATGTTTAGAAAACATTATCCATACAGAAATACTGACTAGCAAACATTATCCATGCAGAAATACTGAAGGAGCTAAAGATGTCTGATGCAGAGGAGATCAGACATGGTCACAGACTTCACGTTTGGAAGAGGATTTAAAAAGAAAGTGCATTAGTTCTTCCCAGTGTCTAGAGATAAAAGAGGCATTTAATTCAGTTTTTGGAAAAAAAATTTTTTTTTTTACTATCAACATGAAGTCTAAAAGGAAAAAAAAAATATATCTATATATTCACACCCTCTGTAAGTAAGCCACCTCCACTTTTGAATCATTGCCTTTTATTGTCAATTGCCATAAGAAAGCTTTTACATAACTCCAGTGTCAAAAAATCTTTTACTTTATTACTGTGAAGGCATAAGTCTTACTGTCAACGGAACACTTAAAAAAATATTCAGATATCACAAATACACGTCTGAGGTTCTGCATTAGTAAGAACCTCTGCAAAACTTGTGGAAATGCTGAAGAATTAAAGAGTTGAATACTTGCCATTTTATTTTGGTGTCATTATAGCTCAATACTAAGACCTTTTCATACAAGAATCTTTTCTACGTGTAAAAATACATGTAAAAGTTCAAAACTACCATTAAGTGGAAAATATCTCAAAAAAGGCTAGTTTGGCTTAGGTTAGCATGCCAAAACATTCCAATATTCAATCATTTTTACAACTATTTCACAAATTATCCTTATTATGGGCTAAATGGTATAGAAGTAAAGAGGTAAATTTTATTTTTTCCTACCTCAGAACATAGCCCTGAATTAAGCGTGCTATTCCATTTTTCATTAAGCTTCTATATTTGGGACAATCCAAAGTCATAGCACTAACTGGCGGCTAATGAGACCTGGTTTTGGCATCATGCTCTGTGGCTGACTTCTTCTGTGATGGTTATGTGATCAGTACAATGTTCATCTGTTCTGGCAAACCAGGGCAGTAAATATTTCTCACGCCAAGGAAATAAAACCAGTGAAACTGTCCACTCAATCTAGCTACATTTGTGTACCAAATTAATTCAGAGATACTTGTTTTTTGAGGCTTTGGAAAACTGGGTCCTGCTTGCAGCCCAAGGTAAGCCCTTAGCTGTAGGTATAAGTCTACGCTCAATATCACACAGAATTAGTTTCATTAGTGAAAGCATGCAGTCATCCTAAGTGCTATCCTTGTTCCTCTGAGACTGATGATACATAAGCAATGTCTACCTCCCTCACTTATGATGAGATAACGTGGTCATTTTTAGCCTAAAGGGCTTATGGTTTTGTAAGTCATATTCAACCAGTGTCACCAATGTAACGAGACTAGACTTTGGCAGTAAAAGGAAAAACAAAAAAGAGTAATAGTAAATGTTATGAATTATGTTCAATATTGTCCTAACTATGGGCAAAGCATCTGGTTCCTTTTCCTCATTCTAACTCACGGTGCACAAGCATGTATCTATGGGTACACACTGGGAATGGTGCAAAAACCAGGATGTCAGTATGACCTCTGAGAACAGTGCCCAGAGACATTATAGCAATGGTCAAACAAATGAATGTTGTTTCCATCTGCACTGGGTGTAGATGGCAAGGTTTTGGTAGCAGGTGCTCCAGGCACTGGAGCAGAGGTTTCCCTACAGCCTGTGGAATTTTTGGAAGAGATCATGGTGGAGCTGGTGTTTCCCTGCAGCTTGTGGAGGACTTTATGCTCAAGCAGGGGAAAAGTGTGAGGAGGAAGGAGCTGCAGAGAGGAACTGTTATGGACTGACTGCAATTCCTAATGCCCCACCTCCTCTGTGCCACTTGAAGTTGAGGAGGGGAGGAAGAAGAGTTGGGAAGGAAGAAGTGAAGTTGAGCCTTGGAAGAGGGGTGTGTATGAGGAAGGTGTTTTAGTTTTTGTCTTTGTTTCTCACAACCCTACTCTATTTTATTTGACAATAAATTAAATTAATTTTCTCCAAGTTGAGTCTGTTTTGCTTGTGATGGTAATTTTTAATTAATCTGTATGTCTTTATCTCTACCCACAAGCTTTTCCATCCTGTTTTTTCCCCCTGTCCTGTTGAGGAGGGGGAGTAAGAGAGAGGCTGGGTGGGCATCTGCCTGCTGGCAAAGGTTTCACCACAGCACCATTTCACCTGTGCTAAATTTCCTTCATGCTTAATGGATCAAGATGACTAAGTGTTTTTATGGTCTTAAGAATTTTGTGTTGGAAGGATTAATTTTTCCTGCTTCTTTATATATGTTAAAATCTTTTTAATGGGCAATTGTAATACATAATTTACTTCCACAGTGTTTTATTTCATTTCTTTGATAACTGATCCCCCTTTAAAATGAGAAGAAAAAATGGCAGAGAGTTTATCTAATCTCATGACAGTTGTAAGGCTATACTATAAAAAGAGCAAAACTGGGGACAAAATGTATTCAGGCCCAAGACAAGGACAGGAATGAAAATAGGAAATGGACATGAAATTACTCCTTTCTCCTTGTCCTCATGATGTTATCTTATTGCTAATTTCTGATGCCATACATCAGAAATTAAAGCAGACTGCAGACAACTTTATTTGTGGTGCTTGTATTCAGCCTACTAGAACAATGTATTCTGAATCTTTTTGAACATTTTGTTTGTTTTTGATACCTTTTTATTATCGGGGGGTGGGGGTGGGAGCACCAATAAAGAACAAGAAAACTAATTAATGAAAGTTGAAATATCTATAAGGAAAATGCCAAATCCTCTGTCATGTTTTCACTAAAGTCTCACTACATTTAGCTGGTGAAGTGTGAAATTCCATAATGTTCATTTTAAAAGCTGCCTTTTGACAGCTTGTTGCAGAGAGATTGTTTTCAAGGGAACTGATCCCCATGGAGGGTGAATGATTGAATTTTTCGATGGACTGAAATACAAGGTGGGTGTTAACCATCTATAACCTCCATGGACCTCTTACAGTGGAGCTAGAATATCAAAATATGTTGTTCTCAAATATACCTTAATTTATGTAAAAATTAAAGGAAAATATTTCAGACTTTGTTTTGTGTTACTCAAATAAGTCTAGTGAATCTGAAGTGATATGAAAGCTGTTCTTTCTTCTTTTTCTATTAAAGAATTACTTTAATAAAGTAAAACTGCATTTTAACTTTTTTGAAATATTTGTTAATCTATTTTTCCCTTGTTAGACTCAGTGGTCAGTTGAAACACAGTTGACAGTTTTACAGACAAGCACATAGTATTTGGAGAAGAAGAAAGGGGGCGGGGGGAAGTCAATTATTTCCTAGGAATGCTGCAGCGAATGTACCGAGACAGGTCAGAAAGTCACCTCGTCCACCTGCTCCCAGTCTGTTCAGACTGTAGATAGAGCATAGATCTATGTGTTTATGTAATTAATTCAATACAGATAACTTTGAGTGCCCTAAAAAGAGGCTTTAAACTGATAAATTTGAAAATTCAGTTTGACAACCTTATTTCTGCTATGGGCAAGGGCAGTTTAAGTCATGACAGAGATAAGGGATGAAAAACATCTTGAATTGACTTGACATAAACGATAAGTACATCTGCCAGAATGTTTTTTTTGACACCATCATCATTAAGAAGGCTTTGATCACTACAAAGATGTGCTCACCGAATGAGAATAAATACTTATTAATAAAGTTATCACAAAAAGACACAACAGTATGCCATAGCGGACCAAAAACATCTCCTCAAAAAAATGTTAGGTATATAAAGAAGCACAGAAAAAAATATTTCTTGACAATACCAGTGGCAGATTTTTTTTATTCTAGTCTTTGTTTATTTTTAAACAAAATCAAACTGGACATGTTTTATGAAGGCTGTGGCCTCTTCTGTTCTGGAAACACTAGGAGGAAAATATTATTGGCAGTATTCAAAAAACCAGCAGTCTCTTCTTCTTTCTCTAGCAGTTAGTCATCATCATAATGCAACCACTGTGGCTTCATTAGATTTTATTTTAATGCAGTAGTCTATGTCTGTCTCTCTGATTATTCCAGAATTGCATTAAAGGTTATACTAAATTCTGACAATAGGTTCTGCAGGGGTAGCACATGTTATCCAGAGAAAGCAGATTCAATCAAAATAAATTTATGCTTCAATCTAGGACTTGAAGGGAGAGAGAACAGGGTCATTATTCTGATATATAGTATTGAATGTCTGGAATATAAATTAATGGCCCAGTTTAAGTAAAGGAGTCTCATTACATGAAACATGCAAGGAGTTTTGGCCAGATATTTGTAAGAAATGTAAATACCTTATTTATATTTATAAAGGATAATTCACATTCTTTCAGTTTAATACTATCTCTGTGATCATGCACAGCATTGTTGTAATAACTTTTCCAAAGTTTTTGTGAAAGTTTGAATGCAGCAGGTATCAAAAATATGTTAAAGGCAGCAAATACTAATACCACAATCCATTAATAATTTTTTTCCCATTTATATACATTTCTTAACATTGATATCCTACTTCCTTAGGGCAATAAAGGCATATTGAATGCTTTTCTTACAAAAATCTCTTTTGGGCTTTCTTAGACACTGTGAACGTGTATTTCTTTACAAGTGTACCTGTGGGCACTGTACATTAATTTGTTTTAAATCTACAGAATAAAAGCTTTATTTGCGATATGCTGAGTTATCATCTAGTTAGATGCACAATACCTGAAATATTTCTCTATTCTTAAAGGAGATGTCTAAGCTTCCTTTTAATCCAAGTAGTCTGGGATGTGAAGGTTGGGGGCAGCCTTTGCTGCCGTGACTGTGAGGTGGTGAAGTTCAGGATCCTGAAGGGAGGGAAGAAGGCAAACAGTAAGATCACAGCCCTGGACTTCAGAAGAGAAAATCTTGGCCTGTTCAAGGACCTTCTTCTAAGAATCCCATGGAACAATTGAGGACTAGAAGAAAGCAAATGTCAGTCCTATCTTCAAGAACAGCAAGAAGGAGGATCTGGGGAACTACAGGCTGGTCAGCCTCACCTCAGTTCCTGGGAAGGTGATGGAATAAATAATTCTGGAGGATTTTTCCAAACATAAAAAGGACAAGAAGGTGATTTGGAATAGTCAACATGGATTTATGAAGAGGAACTCATGCTTGACCAACCTAACAGGCTTCTACAATTAAATGACCAGCTTAGTAAATGAGGAGAGAGCAATGAATGTTATCTTCCCCTCAGTAAGACTTTTGACACTGTACTGTCACCAGCTTGTCTGTTAGGCTGGTAGGATGGTCTGGAACTCTGTGATACTTGTACTGAAGGGCAGTACAGTCATGAAAACTTTCTCAGGGTCTACTACTCTTCTTGCTGTTACTCCTCATGATCATGGTAATTGAAATCTGAATTAATGACATCCAATCATCGTTGCATGATTGCATTCCTTTGTTATTGCATTCCTTTGTGGATATTATAATAGTATGCAATAGAAAAGTGTGAAAACAAATTACACCTTTAGCTGTCTAAGTTCAGCCAAGAGATGAAGAAGGATGAAAAGAAGTTGGGAAGGAAATGTAGATTGATAGCAGAGCCAATAATGAGTGTCTGTTTGGAGTTTTGACTAACTGTCAGTTCTCCACCTGTCATTTTTTTCTCTCTATTTTTACTGCATGTGGTTGATATTTTAAACTACCTACAAATTCCATATGACCTACTATCCACAAGAGTTACCCCCATACAGCCTCAAAACAGATCTGTCTTGTTCTTTAATCAGGATTTATAAGTAACAGTTTCTTCTCTGAAGTATTTAGAGAGGTTAAACCAGTTTAATTTTTCATCCTGAAGTTCATTCAGTTCTCTCCTGAAACAGGATGCAGTCCTACTTGTTCCTAATTAGAATAAAAGTATTTTTCCCCATAAAACCTGTAAATGCCTAGGAGTTATTTGTTATGCTTGATTCATTTGCAAAGAACTCTTAGCCCCTAAGAGTTGCAAAACTATCATCTTCGCTTTCAATATCTCGTTGGAATTTTTCAATTAGGAAAGTATCTTTCACCAGAAGTTCCACTTCAATGATTAAATACCTCCATGACATGGACATCTAACATTCTGATTGCATTTTATTCATTATTTGCACTTGAACAAGAAAAATCACAAGAGTAAATAAGCAGTCTGATACAGAAACTTACTGATGCCCAAATTATTAATTTTATGAATATTGTTATAATTATAAACACTAATAATAACACTAAATTTTAAATTTAAAGTGATGATAGAAGAATCAATAGACAATATAATATCCTTTGAATTAACATATATTAATATGATGATTAATTGCTGTACAATTTTCTTCTTTCTAATTCTCCTTTGTACTCAGCACTGCTGACACCACACCTCGAATACTGTGTTCAGTTTTGGGCCCCTCACTACAAGAAGGACATCGAGGTGCTGGAGCGTGTCCGGAGAAGGGCAACGAGGCTGGTGAGGGGTCTGGAGGACAAGTCTTATGAGGGCGGCTGGGGAGGGGAGACCTTATCGTTCTCCACAACTACCTGAAAGGAAGTTGCAGCGAGGTGGGTGTCGGTCTTTTCTCCGAAGTAACAAGCGATAGGACGAGAGGAAATGGCCTCAAGTTGCGCCAGGGGAGGTTTAGATTAGATATTAGGAACAATTTCTTCACCGAAAGGGTTGTCAAGCACTGGAATAGGCTTGTGGTTGAGGGAAATGGTTGAGTCACCATCCTGGAAGGTCTTTAGAAGTTGTGTAGACATGGCACTTAGAAACATGGTTTAGTGGTGGACTTGGCAGGTTTACAGGTTTACAGTTGGACTCGATGATCTTAAGGGTCTTTTCTAACCTAATGATATCAAAGTAGGCTCACACAGGCTCTGGCTGTCTCTGTCCATATTTACTGTCACAGTCTGTATGACTGTTGGAATAAGTCATGATTAGATGACATTCAGAATAGTAAGACTGACTGTACGTGAAACTTTGCTTTTGCTTCTGCTGCCCTGAGCCTAGAATACTTCAGAAGTCGAGCTCAACCCATGAGATGAGGACTTCTGGCTCATTACTGCAGAGGAAGGAGGCAGAAAATGCTCCAGATTGCCTTACGCGGTTTGTATATTTTGGTTTTAAAACAGCATACGGACTGGTATTTCTGAAACAGAATTCTACAGACTTTTTTTTAAAATTCTGAATTCTAGAAAAGTTTGCAGTTAACAGTTCCATTGCTTTAGAACTTTGACTGTCTTTAATCACCACCAAGTAGATACGTGTTAGTATTTTTTTCTTTTCTAAATACTGCAACTGGTGTAGCTAGATGTTATGAGCCTCATTCTTTTAGTACAGTCATTCTAAAAGGTCGTTGTGACATATCTGGTGACTACTATCCAGCAAATTTAGCATTTAAAATATAGTGTATGCTTCTTCAAAACCACTTTGCAAAGAGCATCATGAAAACAGTTCTTCACAGAAAAAAAAGTGTCAGACTAGTATGTGGCAGACCAGCAGAAGAAGCTGAAGCTCATTGTGTGAAATGCTGTTCGATAAAGGTTGAGAAGAACATTTGATTTTTAGAGCTAATCAGCAGTGAGCTAAGAACAGAACACTGGATTTCAACACCTTCTACGTCCAGCCCATATATCAAGCCTGGCACTTCTCAGACACAGGTGAAAATAACTCTTGGTTGGCTCAGATTAATTCTAGGGAGCTGAATGTGCTGCTAGTTATCCATGCATATGCAGTGACCATAATTTGCTTCAAAGTGCATGAAAAAAATATGAACTGTAAATAATAAAGGGGTATAAAAATGTCCAACTGAAGCCTGGTTTCAAAATCAATGAACTGTTTGCCGTCACACTTTTAAGCTATGCAACCTGAAAAGGGAGTAAAAATGACAGTGTAAGTTCTGCAAATTGTATGTATTAGCTGATGCTCTGTTACAAGACAGACATAAACACCACCAGTATTTTCCCCTCTCTTTTCCTCCTCTGGAATTCAGAATATGTCATTTAGTAATTCACAGGTACTTACAGTTGCACAGATCAATTTTTTTAGGGAAGCAGTATTTTTCCTTCATTGATGGTGGTATATAAAATGCTAATTCCATGCCTTATAGGAACATGTACTTACAGAAACAAACACTATTACTCTATATGAAATCAACATGCAATTCTGGGAGAGAACACAATACTCTAATGTTTAATGAACTGACCTTATTATTGAACAAGCTCTTTCTACTCTGGCCTCTGGGCATAATCTGATCCAATTTATTATAAAACAAATCCAGATTGCTTTAGTTTTCTGCTTCAGTGGGTAATTCCTTACTGTGACTAACAAAGGTATGGAGCACAAAATAAAAACCATATACTATTAGGCTTTTTCTCAAATTAAAACACATCATATTTCTCAGAGGTAGAATAAGAATGCAGTAACAAAGCTATAACTCCCCAAAGTGACTGAAATAAATAACACATAAATGATGCATAAGTAGATAAGAAGCAGGTGGATTACAGCTATGAATGCAGTGAAGTGAAATGTTAGGATTGGCAATGACTTATTCATGTCCTATATTCATTCTCTGCGGAATATGGATCAAATAATTCTATGGAGTAATATTCATTTATATACAGCACCTATGAGTCCCTTGAAGTTCATTTTTAATGACTGGCAGCACGGTGCTTTCTGCTAGAAGCTCCCTTTGAAGTAATTTTTCTCCAAGTCTATAAGAGTGACGTTCATTTCTTTGAATCATAGAATCATAGAATCATTTAGGTTGGAAAAGACCTTTAAGATCATCAAGTCCAACTGTTAACCTAGCACTACCAAGTACACCACTAAACCATGTCCCTAAGCACCACATCTACACATCTTTTAAAGACTTTCCAGGATGGTGACTCAACCACTTCCCTGGGCAGCCTGCTCCAATGCTTGACAACCCTTTTGGTGAAGAAATTTTTCCTAATATCTAATCTAAACCTCCCCTGGCACAACTTCAGGCCATTTCCTCTTGTCCTATCGCTTGTTACTTGGGAGAA
>NW_008794211.1:2157024-2165040 GCF_000699145.1 Aptenodytes forsteri | reverse complement strand
CATCTTGCAGAGGGGCATCACATTTACTAACTTCCAGTCATCCAGGACCTCCCCGGTTAGCCAGGACTGCTGATAAAGGATTGAAAGTGGCTTGGTGAGCACTTCTGCCAGCTGCCTCAGTACCCTTGGGTGGATCCCATGCAGCCCCATAGACTTGTGTGTGTCTAAGTGGTGTAGCAGGTCGCTAACCATTTCCGCTTGGATTATGGGGCCTTCCTTCTGCTCCCCGTCCCTGTCTTCCAGCTCAGGGGGCTTGGTACCCGGAGGACAAATGGTCTTACAGTTAAAGACTGAGGCAAAGAAGGCATTAAGTACCTCAGCCTTTTCCTCATCCTTTGTCACTATGTTTCCTTCTGCATCCAATAATGGATGGAGACTCTCTTTAGCTCTCCTTTTGTTGTTAATGTATTTATAGAAACATTATTTGTTGTCTTATGTCTTTGCAGGCATTCAGTCCATTCCTATCTGCTGTATATCACAATTATGTACATAACATGGATTCTTTGGAGGGGAGGGGAAATGACATACAGAGCATTCCAGTTATTCATTTTCAGCTGTGCATATACTAAACATTTGCAGGCTGAAAGTGGAAAGTTCTTACGTGACATATGGGATGGCAATGGGAAAGCATATACCCATGCTTTAAAAATATGCAATTTTTTTCACAAGTAATTTTAGGAACATTCTTTGGATGCATATTTTACTCCATTTTTGTAACTACCTATCTTTCTATCTGCATAAAACATAATACAATAAATTAATCCTAAACCAATGGTGGGGAATAGCCTGACTTTAATGCAGTAGTACATAGTAAAGAGTACTTACGTTATAATACTTCCATATACAAACTGTGTATACATTTAATTAGGTATTAAACACCTGCTTCCTTGCCTCAGAAATCCCTTGATTTCTCTTCTCAATCACCAGTTCAGAACAGGTAATGATGAATGCTGAAATGTCACTTTGCACATGAGTCAATGATATGAGAAAGGACTCTGGGGCCCCCAATATAAGAAGGATATGGACCTGCTCAAGCAGGTCCAGAGGAGGGCCACAAAGATGATCAGAGGGCTGGAGCACCTCTCCTATGAAGACAGGCTGAGAGAGTTAGGGTTGTTCAGCCTGGAGAAGAGAAGGCTCCAGGGACACCTTATAGCAGCCTTCCAGTACCTGAAGGGGGCCTACAAGAAAGCTGGAGAGGGACTTTTTACAAGGACATGTAGTGATAGGACAAGCGGTAATGGCTTTAAACTGAAAGAGGGTAGATTTAGATTAGTTATAAGGAAGAAATTTTTCACTAGGAGGGTGGTGAGGCACTGGACCAGGTTTCCCAGAGAAGCTGTGGATGTCCCCTCCCTGGAAGTGTCAAGGCCAGGTTGGATGGGGCTTTGAGCAACCTAATTATGGCAGGGGGTTGGAACAAGGTGATCTTTAAGGTCCTTTCCAACCCAAACCATTCTATGATTCTATGATCCTATGACTTCTGATTTGCAAGCCTAAATTTTGGGGAACTGACATTTTCATCTGGGATAGTGGATGACAGGTAGATATAGAAGCAGGTAGTCACATATATTTAAAGTTTTTTATTTCAAAGATTCTGTGGAGAACATTCATCTAATTTAACTTAGTCATCTCATCTGAACTAGCAGTGCTAGCCAGTCTTTATAGACAATGAATATATAGACATTTTTAGGACATGATTCATCTGACCTATTTTAGACATTTACATGAGGTGATTCATGTGTTAGGAATGCCTATTTCCTTCCATTAACTATAAAAAGAAGCTGTGATGACTAATTCATATGTATATGAAAACAGTGTGGATATATTTTTGGTCAGAGGCCTCCCACTTAATATGTCTGTCAAAAAAAATGAATTCTTATAAAAACAGGCCCATATAATTCAAAATTTCCATGCACTGAGTTAAATTGTATCTAGAAAAATGAATAATTTTCTTTCTGTCTGTGCAAAACAGATGACAAAAGAAAAAAGTAGTTGCCAAGGTTGACATACTGGTAGGAGTAACAGAATCAAATCCCTAAGAGAGAGAAAGAGAGAAAAGGAGAGAGAATGACGGAGCGATACATGCACTAACCAAGTTTTTCAGGTCTAGTTGGGCCTATCCTGGCACAGCACTGGTGCCAAAATGACTCTTCCAGACTTTCTTCTCCCACCAGGTTCTGAGGGCTGAGTTCGAAAAAACAGTTGACTGCAGTAAAAGGCAGTCATAACTCTGTTGCCTGCACTCCCAGCTCTGCTCTGCAGCTATCTTAGCAGAAAAAAGTTGGAGTATGACCACATTTTTCCCTTCAGACTATGACGTCACATAATCCTGGCAAAAGTGGATGCGTGTGCTCAGTGCTAGAAAAGGAACTGGGTGTATAAACCTTCATATTGCCACTGCTTATGCAAATACCCAGGTTATGTCATCCTCTTAATGGTTGTGCTCCAGTGTCTTGATTCAAGGATACACCCTTGGGACATGTTTGAATTCTGGGGCAGATGCAAGCTGCAGTATACTTCTGAGTGCTGATCCCATAATTATCCAGACTGCTATATTCAGCACTTGAGTACCTCTGCACAAGCCTTGGTATTCTTACAAAACAAAACAAAACAAAACAAAAAAACCCAACCCAACCCAAACCAAAACCAACCTCCAAAAATAACACAAATAGAAAAAAAAAAAAAAGAAAAATGAAAAAAACCCAGCAAATAAGGGTATAACGGAAGATGGTGTTTAGCAACATCTCATCTGAAAGCAGAGTCAGGATACAGGAAGGATATCTGACTGAGAATCAAAGTGCTCCTCAAACACCTCAAGGTTTTAAACAAAAAATAAAAATTAAAATATTCTTTACTTGTGAAAATTCAAAGGAGTGGTATTCTTCTGGTTATTTTTCCCATTTTCTTATGTGAACCATGATAACAAATCATGTGGCCGCTTCCTTGCATACCATGACATCCTCAGTGGGTGTGGAGAGGCCCTGAATGATACCAACTTCAGGACATTAATTTTCTTTATGAGACAGAATAGATGCATGAAGAATGAAACCACAGCTCCCAGCAATACAGACAGATGACTATTCCACGGATATAAAATTTTTGTTCTGTTATTTTCTGAGTATAGTTATGAATATTTCATTTAACAGGAAAACTCAGTTTTCTACTGAACAACTCTTTGTTTAACTGGTGCTATGGTAAAGACAATTCCTCTAAGGCATTGTTCAAAACAGCCACAGAAATA
Organism: Aptenodytes forsteri; assembly: GCF_000699145.1. Lineage (NCBI taxonomy): Eukaryota > Metazoa > Chordata > Aves > Sphenisciformes > Spheniscidae > Aptenodytes > Aptenodytes forsteri. Next base: position 2,161,796 of record NW_008794211.1, on the reverse strand, counting down.
TGTTTCAAGATCAATTGGGAGAGGATCAGGAGTACAATATTAACATGTAGTAGGTACCTCTGTGAAAAGAAGGCTCTGGGGCGACCTTATTGTGGCATTTCAATATATGAAGGGGGCTTATAAGAATGACTGAGAGAGACTTTCTACCAAGGCCTGTAGTGACAGGACAAGAGGTAATGGTTTTAAACTGAAAGAGGGTAGATTTAGATTGGACATGAGGAAGAAATTTTTTACGATGAGGGTGGTGAGCCACTGGAACAGGTTGCACAGAGAAGTTGTGGATGTCCCATCCCTGGAAGTGTTCAAGGTCAGGTTGGATGGGGCTTTGAACAACCTAATCTAGTGAAAAGTGTCCCTGCCTATGGCAGTGGGGTTGGACTAGATGATCCATGAATATCCCTTCCAACTCAAACCATTCTATGATTCTATGATTCTGTGATTTTGGTCTCTGCAACTGCCAATGAATACAAAGTCAAGCTGGTCAACTGCCTATATTATGGCAGGGAAGTCTCTCAGATACAGGAGACAAAAAGCTGGAGGGTCACTTCAAGATAAGTAACACTAAAACGTAGAAGGTAACATTCCTGAAAAAAATTAGTCTCTCAAAAGTATGACATTTCTTATAGAGAGGTATACTTTGATTTCTACAGCTTTCTTTAACTTTCCTTAGTGTTACAAAAATTTTCCACCTGCCTTGGAAGTGTGTGATACTTTATTATCTTTATAGGACATATGTATATTTATCTTTTATTCATCTGATTTTGCTGGTTTTCTTAGATTTCTTGAACACAGAAACTGTATTTTCATATATGAACACAGCAGATTCCACAGTCATTTGCATTAATTTTGTATTTTTAGAAAAATCCTTTTATTATTTCTTTACATTAGTCTTCTCCTAAATAAGGAAATGCAAGTTTTTTAATTAATAATGAAAATTTTGTCTTTCAAGTACCAATTTACTGACAGCAGTAAATTTGAAGCAAACAAGCAGACTATTTTCACATAATTTTCACATTAACCACACACAATCTCTCCAAAGTTTGTCAGGGAGAGTCCATTGTATTTTTCTTTCAATGGCAAAAGATAAAGAAGTTCTTTCCTTCTCCTGCCTAATGTCTTGGATGATATTAAAGACTGGATTGGGTTATCCACACGTGTCCAGTAATATTTCAAACAGCACGTGGAGATGGTATATGTGCTAATAATTTCTTGTATCCAACAGACAGAATAGGTTGCTTGAAATCCTTTCAGCCTGTTGCAAATTCTTGTCACAGGTAAAAGGAAGTCAGCTTATAAACAAGAAATTCATGTTAGTCTAAGTATTAAGAATCTAAACTAAGAATTATAGGCCCAGTTACAAAGTTCAAGCATTGATGGTTCAAATTATACATGGTTGAAATTATATGTGTACAAACTGTCAACTATCTAACCCTTACTGTGATGTTACGCTCATCCTTATACTACCCCTCTGCACATTAATATCCAGGGTTTCCACCTGGGTAGGGGGTATATAGCAAGTCATCATCATCAGGAGTCCTTCACTGGGAGTAGTATGATGTTGACATAGACAGTTTCTTCCTCCTCGCTTTGGCATCTACTGGGGTAATTTTTATGTGTTTGCTACAATCTAGACCCAGGTCTTTATTGGTCTGCAATTTCACATTTGCAGGTAAATTTACTATAGATGATGTGATTTACATATCTTGGCTAGTTGATCTTGTTTCTTTTTGTTACCCTTAAAACTGTTTTTACCTCGCTCCCAAAGCCACATTGTTTATATGACCAGTAACTGACTGCTGTTGAGTTATTTGTAGCCCTTGCACCTCCAGTATTAGCTGCCTGTACTTTCAAGGCCTCTTCAAGTCATGTTATCCCATGCCTTCATTCCCTCGCACTGCATTTTTATTATTGGGTCATAAATAATTCATTCTACATCAAATAATTACTTGCTATAGCCATCATTAAGCTACCAAAAAAACACCAACCAACAAGTGTTATAACACACAATTGCACAAAGCTAAGCAAAAGTTAAACCAAAGTAGGTAATAGTCCCCTGGCTGTTTGATTATTGCCATTACAAGCCAAAACAAATCTCCAGGCAGGCCAAGTCTAACAAGTCATGAGGCCTTTGGTGGTAGCTTAACCCAAGGCCTGTGGCCTGTTTCAAGCAAATGGCAACTCCATATTTTGTGGGCTACATATCTGCATATGACATAGTACTCATGAGGAACCTGTGTCGCTCAGAAGTAGCCATGGGTAGGCAGGACCCTATGTTGTTTTGCATGTCATTAGACTCTCTAAGTGGGCAACTGAACTGAGTGCTTAAGGTCATGTTGCACCTGGGAGTGAGAAGATTAATTATCTCAAAGACCAATTTTATATATGACAAAGAAATCACTAACCTTTCATATTTTCACTTTAAAATAATTCATTCCTTTAAAAATTAAATTAGTATAAGAACAAAAGGAGGAATAATTTAAGTAGTTTAAGCATATAGAGCAATACACCCTCATTTTAAAATTACAGCTAAAGTGATTAATTTGGTACGCCAGTTCTTTGTAAGTTACACAAAGTAGGAATGGATACAATAGTTTTTGTAGTCTGTTAATAGGTAATAGGTTATCTTGAATTGTAGGCTATGCCTACTTTACCAAGTAATGTAGCATAGTCAGAGCAGATCAGTAGACTGAAAGCTGTAGGGTGCTGTAATTCTACATGTACAATACAGGCAGTTCAAGGTTTTTTACTTCAGACAGGATTTAACCTAGTCCAATGACTTCACCACTGATGATCCAAAGCTGTCCAAAAGAAAGCTATCTGCAAACCTTTGTTTCCTCAGCTGTGGGCTTCTCTCTGAATCTGTCCAAGAAAGATCATTGTTTTCTTTTGTCCTTTTCATGCAAATGATAGAAATTAATCTCTCCTCTGTAACCAACACCTGTATAAAGACATAGACAGGGAAGCAAACTTTACTTCTTCTTCTGTTCTTTTCTGAGTGACACCAGAGTGCCACCTGCTTATGGTGATAACTCCCCAGGGAGTTCAGGAGTCTTCCTAAACCTGATTTGCTTAAATTGATTCATTCCATAATCTAAAGGAGTTTCTTGACTTAATCAGTGATCTTAACCTCCAAAATCTTATAGATAGGCCTTGTTCTTCTCCACATTGTGAACTAAATCACTTTTTGAAAGAGGGAAGTAACATTTGCCTTTTGGGGCAGAACAAGGTTTTCATGTAAGAAATGGATTAGCCCAGATCAGTCACTAGAAAGAAAAAATCACCTTTGAAAGTGGAAAGTTAAGTCTTTTTAGTGACTGATCCATTTCTTATATGAACTAATAGTCTTGGCAAGATTCCTTCTTTTTGAACACATGCTGCACTTCTTTGCCTTTACTTCCATGAAACTCTTAACGTTATGTTAAAAAGGAAAGAAAAATAAACCCACCAACATCAGAACACTGAACTACACATACAGCTTCTCCACATGGGAAAAAAGTGAAAAAGAGTAGGAATAGATACAATAGTTTTTGTAGTCTGTTAATAGGTAATAGGTTATCTTGAATTGTAGGCTATGCCTACTTTACCAAGTAATGTAGCACAGTCAGAGCAGATCAGTAGACTGAAAGCTGTAGGGTGCTGTAATTCTACATGTAATTCTACATGTACCAAAGAAATCTGATATTACAGAAACTTCTCTGAAGCAGCTGTGATGAAGTTATTTCAATAATGTATATAGAACTGCAGAAGTTTAACCGAGATGTTATGGGTTATGCTCCTAGCAAACAACATGGTCATGCTATCTCAGTTGTACATTTCTCTATTCTAATCTAATGTCTTTAGTAGTGCATTGTAAACAGTTTCCTACTCACAGAATTAATTCAGCTTTTATTCAATGCTGTTTCATATAAAATACATAAACAGCCCTCAGTAAAGACTAGAGTACTGAATTTCCTGCTATTATGTGAAATTTTTATTTCCCAAGATACAACCGGGATCCCTCTTGGGCACTATCTATCCCAATAAAATTTAACATTCTTTCTTTCTGTAACAGGATTTTTTAGGTAATATTTACCTCTTTGGGGTCCATACAATCTTTTTGATAACACAGCTTCCTAACCAAATTCTCTTTTCTTGTCAAAGCAAGATTTTTGGAGTAGACCCTTGGGGATTGGAGTTTCTGGATCTCCACAGATTTGGCTTTAACCTGAAGTATATTTTGATTTAACCTGCTGTGTATCTCTGCATGTTGTACAGAAGCAGAATTACAACCTGCAGAACAAAGAATCATCTTATAAGACCATATAGAACTATAAGTATAAAAGGGAGGAGAGATGCATCTTAAATTCTGATGTTGGAGAGATGCATCTTAAATTCTCATGTTGGACAGTGGCCATAAAGTCTAAAAATAACTCTATGATATGTGTTCTCTCATTCATGGTACCCATAAATAACTTTGAAGAAGGAAACCAACACAACATTGGAGCCAAATTCTTGAAAGAACTAGAGTAAGAGCACTATTAGTCTCCAGTTTCATCTTTACTGGAGAATCACTGAGTCTGTAAATAAGTTAGATTTTGATTAAAACATATTTATTCTTAATTTTCATTTTAAAATATTCCAAATTTTAATCTAAACTGTCTCTTCATTTGACTAAAGTCATAAAAAGTTCAAAACCAGAGATGTAAAATGATGTAAAATGGTGACATTATGGTGGGGGTCTGCTACAGGCCACCTGACCAGGAAGACCAAGCGGATGAGGCCCTCTATAGACA
>NW_008794211.1:2139426-2154375 GCF_000699145.1 Aptenodytes forsteri | reverse complement strand
AGTAGATTTAGACTAGATATAAGGAAGAAATTTTTTACGCTGAGGGTGGTGAAATATTGGCACAGGTTGCCCAGAGAGGTGGTTGATGCCCTGTCCCTGGAAACATTCCAGGTCAGGTTGGACAGGGCTCTGGGCAACCTGATTTAGTTGAAGATGTCCCTGCCCATGACAGGGGAGTTGGACTAGATGACCTTTAGAGTTCCCTTCCAACCCAAACTATTCTATGATTTTATGATTCTATGAAAATGCGTCTTGGTTAAGTTTTCTCAAAATCAGACCAACTGACCACTAATCTTCCATTTTTTCTGTGAATTTGTATTAAATGCTTTGATAGTCTTCTATAACAGGTACTTTGAGATTTCATGGAATGGTTTCCAGCTTTGGCTGTAATTTTTCCATTTTGCACTGATAAATTTAAAACAAAATGTATCTTTACAAGGTAGGAAATAGCACAATAAAACAAAGGAGGATGTTTCAGGATGTCTGAACTAGTATTGAATGTAACAGGTGTTACTACATGTTTCTTTCTAAATGCCAGATCAGATGGAATTGTGGATTTCAAAGATGAGACCTCTTTGTCTCAATTTTCGCTTCTACTCATAGTCTAAAGAAAAATTAAAAGGAGTTCTAGATACGTAAAACTAGAATAAGTATTATATTTCAGGGAAATATGATCGTTCATAGTTTTTTGAAATTTCTTATCTAGTTCCCAGGAAATGGAATTTGTTCATTACAAATTACAGTTTGCATTTGACAAAAAATTTGATCAAACCCCAAGATCAAAACTTCAAGAGTTATAATCTCAGATAGCCGAATAGCTAAACAGTTCTTAATTTTCCAAGTCTGTTCTTCTGCATAGCTTGCTCATAGAGAGGGGTGGAGAACAGACAGACTGGGGTTTATGAATAAATTCCTAGATCATATGGCATTATCAGATCTTAGCAGCATTATATTATCATTCTGTCTTTTCCTCCTCAGTGATACACTGATTAAAAAAAAAATGACATAATGATACTGAAGGCAGTAAGATCAAAATACTATGAAATGAAAACCAAAGGTCAATAAAGCTTTCTAACATAAACCTTGTTAAGATTTGAAAGCAGAAAAAATGGACCAAAATGCACAGGATTCAGTACCACATTTGGCTAAAACAGATTTTAAAAGCAAAAAATTCGATATTTTTTAACGTTATTGTGTCATTTATTTCCATCTATCAGTTCTGATTTGGTTGCTTTTTTTCCTTGCATTTTGGATAAAGAAATCAAATAATCTAATTTCATTAACCCATTCCTCATAGGGCACATAGCACTTTGAACTTTGTGAAAGGCTCAACTTAAAATATATTATTTTGAAGATACATTTTGAAAATCTTTGTACTCTGGTCTGTCAAATTAATTTGAATAATGTTTCTCAAAAATGTCGATAAAGGGAATGACCTTAGGAAAATAGTGAGAATTGATTACTTGTGATAAGATCACCAAAGCTGCTTTCTAAATTAATCTTTTCAAGTATTTTTCAAAGGTAATGAGGCACCTCCAGGTGTTAATAGGTTCAGGAAAGAAAGTCTGTGGAAATTAAAAAAGAAAAAAACAACATCAAAACTAGGAGGTGTTTAGTTGTGCCTCAAGGCACAGAAAACAGGTTACAAACCAGCCTGTAAATGTTTCAGTTCCTGTTGAAGCCAAACTGATGGATGAACAGTAACTGAAGAGTATTTTTCTTAGTTGATCAAAGTTATTCCATGTTGGAGGAAGTTTTATATTTGAAAATAAGATTTTGTCCTGAACTGAAATAGAAAAGAAAACTTTTTTTTTTTTTGGCTGAGGTGTTCAAAAAATGTATGCTTAGAAGCAACAAATTGAACCATTAAAAATTATCTAAACTAAATATTGAATCACTATTCCAACCAAAAGTATGGTAATTTCTACCTAGAAGTATGAAAAAAAATGGGGGAAAAAGAAAAAGCTTATGGGTGAAATATTCAGACACAGGTTCTGAATGATTAAATTTATTAGACTGTGAAAGCACCGCCCAAGGGAAATACCATGACTATCATTTCTCACTCACTGAAATGAGGTTCTACAGAGCTCATCTCAGTTAGAGAACAGACTGTGCTAGGTGACTATGTAGGTCTTTTTTGCCATTAATTTCATCTGGTTTATAAACTCTGGTATATTGACTAACAACCCAACCATTTTTATTTCAAACACATGAGGATTTATTAATCCATCTAATATCTTTGTATAAACACCATTTCCCAAAGATGTGTACAATAGAAATGTCATCATTTATATAATATCATATAAAAACCCTTACTTTTTATGCTGTGAAGATGGTAAATATTAAAAGCAATTTTAAACTTGAAATTGCAGTGGGTAATATGCTATCTTGCACAATACCAAAGGTCAAAATCTTTTCAGAGTACTTTAAGATAAAAAAATTGCTGTAATTTGAGTTGCGTGTCCAATGAGGATGAAACAGGTGTTTTGACTTCACTACTCACTTGAAGCTCAGAAAGTACAAATTTTCCTTCAGTTTTTAGGCCACCTACTAAAATTCTGGTTTGCTGTCCCTGTAGTTTTAATAGCCTGCTGTGGTTTAACCATGGTAGGCAGCTCAGCCCCACACAGCTGCTCGCACATTTCCCCACAGTGGGATGGGGGAGAGAATCGGAAGGGTAAAAGTGAGAAAACCCGTGGGTTGCAATAAAGACAGTTTAATAGGTAAAACAATAGCTGAGCACACAAACAAAGCAAAACAAGGAATTTGTTCACTATTTCCCTTTGGCAGGCAGATGTTCAACCATCTCCAGGAAAGCAGGACTTCATCACATGCAATGGTGACTTGGGAAGACAAACGCTATCACGCTGAACATGCCCCCGCTTCCTCCCTCTTATTGTTGAGCAGAATGTCATATGGTCTGGGACATCCCTTTAGTCAGCTGGGGTCAGCTGTCCTGGCTGTTTCCCCCCCACATCTTGTGCACCCCACCCACCTCGCTGGTAGGGCAGTGTGAGAAGCAGAAAAGGCCTTAATATTTTGGAAGCACTGTTCAGCAATAGCTAAAACATCAGTGTGTTATCAACACTCTTTTCATCACAAATCCAAAACGGAGCACCATATGAGCTACTATGAAGAAAATTAACTCTACCCCTGCCAAAACCAATATATAGTCTTACAAAAAATTATCTACTTTGCCCCCACACTCACCCCCTTTTAGTATCAGCGACCTTGAAATAGATTTGTTTCCTTGAAGTTAGAAAGAAGGAAGGGTAAAATGGGGAAAAGGTGAAACATCACATGGGGGGCAAAATTCTTCAGAGTTCCATTTTGTATGTGAAGCCACTTCTTGTGGCCTCAGTGAAAAGCTCAGTAATTCATGTAAAGTGTTAAAACATCAACTTGAGATTTTTGTCGTTGTGCAGGTGGCAGGGGATGATTTTCATTGTGAAAAAATGCTAGTGCTTTGATGTGGCTTTGATGGTCTAAATTTTTGACAGTATAGGATTTGTAGCTAGAGATAAAGGTTTTCACCAGCTGGTGTATATGAGAATATTAGCCACACTTTCAGACACCGAAACAGTTCTTTATATCTGAAATAGAAGCAGCAGATTTCAAAGCTTTATAACTCTCAAAAAATTGTTTAGAGCATATTTAGTTATGCACTGAGCCATCTCTGAAAGGAAACACAGCTGATACTGAGAACTAGAGTAGGTGTCAGTAGAGGGAAAGAAAGAAAAAGGTGATAAGGTACAGTATTTGTTCTATCTGTTTCGGAGTCTGTTGCTTCTACTTTGTACCTGAAGTCTGTCTATTTATCCAAGCATACCAGTATGTCTGATGAAAATGCATTGTCTTTATCTACAAACGTACCATAGTGAGAACACTCTTCTGGAAGGTGAGACGTGTAGTCAGATTTCATCACAAAGACTAATTTTCTTACTCACTACATTCCTTACAAAGAGGAGTAAAAAAGAAGCATTGCATCCTTTACTTTTTTTGTAAAAGCAGTAATTAAAAATTTATGTTTTGCAGTTAATGTTTGTTTTTTTTCTGGAATGATTTTTTTCTACTTATAAGAATTAAAAGAAAGAAAAAACAACACTATCAGCTACACAAAGCAGCTTTTATATCCCCCCTAGTCTTAAATGCAAAGCTCTTATCAGATCTCAGTTTGTTTCTAATAGATGTAGGATTATGTTACATTCCACTTATTGATTTTAGCAACTTTTATATGCAAGTACTGCTTAGTATATGAAATTGCAGAGGCATTGGCTCATTTTGTTAAAAGGTCATGAAAAATTCTCCTTGTCTTGGATCAAAACTATGTATAGTGACACTTTCATATGAATTTAAGTTTCTTTGCATTACTTGTTAAAAGTTAATAATGATGATATTAAAGATGTAATCACTACAGCCAGCTGATCACAGGCAGACTACAGTTCGGATCTTGAAGATCTACTATCAGAAGTGTTTATGTAGCCCAGTGTGAAAGCGAGATATCACCTTGATCTGGGACTGTTTAGCCTAGAGAAGATAAGGCTCAGGGAGGATCTCATCAATATATATAAATACCTGGAAGGGAGGGTGCAAAGAGGATGGGGCCAGGCTCTTTTAAGTGGTGCTCAGTGCCAGTACAAGAGGCAACAGGCACAAAGCGAAACACAGGAGCTTCCCTCTAAACATCAGGAAACACTTTTTTACTGTGAGAGTGACAGCACCAGCACAGGTTGCCCAGGGTGGTTATGGAGTCTCCATCCCTGGAGTTATTCAAAAGCTGCCTGGACATGGTCCTGGGCAACCGGCTCTAGGTGGCTTTGTATGATCAGGGGGGTTGGACCTGAAGACTTCCAGAGGTCCCTTCCAACCTCAACCATTCTGTGATTCTGTGATTCTGTGAGATTCTGTGAAAACCTAAGTATTTCAAACAAAGATAAGAAATGGCTAAGTTTGACAAAGAAATGCCTAAACTTGCAGCACTAAGTAAAAAATAATCTAACAGTATAAAGTGATAATAGCAAGAGAAAAAAAAATTGTCCCAAAATACTACCAAGATTCTTTTGCTGTATTCTGCTAGGAATTGTAAGAAGGAGTCGTGCCAAAAAGTTCTGATACACTGGTATTGAAAGACTCATAGCAATATGTCAGTCTTGATGAAAAAAATCCTGAAACTGCAGCTTAACAGAATAAAATATTTTCCTTCCCTTAAGATGACTTTGTTTCTAAAACATTGTTTTGATTTCACACTAGTTGCCACCTTATCTATAAATTACTTACACCAGCTGATATTGGCAGAAAGAAAAATTATTTTGTTTTATATTTAATAAGCCATAATTCATGTTTTAAGTTATAGTGGAATATAAATTATCATGAGCTACAATAAAGACTAGTAATATATGATTGACACATAATGTTTCCTGGGAAATGGTGCATACTTCCAATCTTTGTGCGTTTTTTTTTGTTTGGTTGGGGTTTTCCCCCACTAAGCAGTGTTTTAAAAATATTTAAAATATTTTATGGGGTAGTAATTGTATTTTGATCAGCTACTCCATGAATAAAGAAGAAGTCTTTTCTTGAACAACAGGAGGTAATATTTCTATATTATTGCAAAAAAAAGGCTGCATACTGTACCCCTTGAATAAAGAAGAAGTCTTTTCTTGAACAACAGGAGGTAATATTTCTATATTATTGCAAAAAAAGGCTGCCATACTGTATTGCATCCAAACACAGGCTGATAATTTAATGCAAGGCATTTTCATCCTTATGTGTTGAAATCTCCAAAATGTCCAGATAAAAGTAACTAAAAGAGGATAATGAAATGATGAAAACCTTTTATTTAAATTTTAGCAGTTGAAGGGTCACTTAACCAATCAATCTGGTTCCTCCTTATTATGCCACATGGTTGCAATAAAATCTCTCTTTTCCCATTCCTCCCACCCCCTGTTCCTCTTAATTTGTTACTGCTTTTATTTTCAGGTGTTTTTATAAGAAAATAAACTTATACTTTCTTTCTTCTAATAAATTTTGAACATGGTGAATTTTGATCAAATTTGACAGAAAGATAGAAATTTGAAAATGTGTTATATTTTATCATATCATAAAATGTTGCCTAAGTAGACTAGAGTGACCATTTTTACCATATTCACAGAAATAAAGGCTAAGAATTATGTCACACCAAACTGAACACCAGAAAGTCTGCATAGTAGAGCATCATTACAGATGCCCGAACTACAGGAAAAGCCTAATCAGTGGTTGCACTTTAGATATTATGAGCACATCCAGCCCTAAGCACAGATTAAAAGTTACTCAGGGTATCTAAACAAGGAAACTACATGGTTTTAACTTTGCTACCAACAAAGCCTATTTGCTTTTCTCAGAATTCAACACTAGCATATGATACTGAAACAGCCTTTTAGCTTTGCTGATCTTAGATACGCATTTTCTTTTCCATTCTAAGTTAGTCAACATGTTAAACTTTAAACAAGTAGCTAAACTGAAAAACAAAGCAAAGCAAAACAGAATCAGCTTTTCAGTACTGAATAATGTATCTGTTTTAATTTTGGCAGCTAATTTTTCTTTTGAGAACTCTGTTTTGTGTTTACATTTTTCACAGATTCTTCAAAATCTATTTACTGCAAACCTTACTGGTCACAGCATTATTTTTGGCCATCAGAGAAACCTGATCTATTAAAGAGCAAGAATTATGTGGTATGAACTCCACATTGCTTATTTTCATCAGTTTTCAATCCTTGATGTATATTTTGAAGGACAGATTGATATATTTGTTTTTTGGTTAGCAAGATAAAGAGGAAAATTAAACTCCTGCAGCATTGCTGGCTCATAGGTCTCCAATCTTTCAAAACTGTTGAAAAGATAGAGATGAAAATACACAAAGCATAGAATTCTAATAGGTAATTGATACACCATTAATTGAGAATGGTTTCATATAACCTGAACTTTATAATACTATAAATCTGGAAAAAGATCTTCATTGGTGACATTTCATTATCAATGATGTCACATACCAAATATACATTAAGAAAAAATGAAGCCTATGAATTGCAGTTTTTACTGGTGATAATACTTCTGAAAGCTTGAAGATAGGTTCTGGTTTTTCACCAAAGTTGGTTATAAGTAAAGTTGGTTATAATGTTTACTCTGATAAAATTCTCATGGATTGTAAAAAGATAGTATTTTAAGGTTAAACTCAATCTTTTTTTGAGGACATGGTATTAAAAAAAAAAAAACAGCTCCATTTCTGAATTATAAAAATACACAGCTATGCTCTTAAAAAAGAGGAGACATTTTCTAGTATGGCCACATAGAACGTGTCAGTGAGTGATGACTGAATTCTCACAAGCACATTTCTGTAACATACAGCAAGAGTAAAATGGAGTGAGAAACAATTTAAAAAACTACCAGGAACTGCGAATCATTATCTTAACATCTATGTTAGAGGACTAGAATATGTTAGCAATAATGTAAGGCATTATATGATGCTATTTGTAATTTGTGTATGCAACATTTAAAAACCAAGTCGTGATCTGAAATGGCAAGTTCCCAGATGGTGTCGCAGAACATATTGACCAGCCAGATGAAGAGAAACAGGTTTGGAGTATGTAAGAAAAGATTTATGTGGAATAAGAATTCTTATTATAAATTATTTTGAGGGGTTTCTCTATGAAACAGACCTTATCATTGCTCACATAAGAAGAATAGATACTATTCTCATCCTCTTTTCTGTGAACAAGATATGAAATAACCTTGAGTAGTCCTTTGTCATAACACTACTATGATTCATAATGCTGTCTCACTGAGGCCTCTTATATGGCCTGTATTTAACTCCTGAAATTAAATATTGAAATAATCTTCAGAACCTCATGAATAACAGAAGTACACTGAAGACCTGACTATAGTGGAGACTCTTCACAGATAGACAATAGAAAAATTCTGCCTTAGACCTCTGCAAATTCATCGTTGCTTCTATCATTAAATTGGATGGGAAGTTATGACAGGAACAAATGTATTGACATGAAGAAACACATTTTGGCAAAATAAAAGTAGAACAGTATTCTGACTTTGGAGATGGGCAACAATGGAATACAGTTCTTTACTGACAAACTTTTCAGAAACTTTGAAGAAATATGAGTATAGCCATTGATTAAGTACATGGTTGCCGAAACAATAATTTTGCAAAAGCAGAAGTATAAAATATTTAACAAAGATTAGAATTATAAAGCATGACAGCTCCACTCAAACCTGAGAAGTAATGTCTATCACACAGAATAGAAACATAATAACTGTGTAATATTTGGGATCATCGAAGCAGTCAATTTGACCTTTTTCCAAGGAAAAATGTAGAAACCTTATGATCAAAGGTATTGAGGAATCAAACCAGAGACTAATGTTCAAACCAGATATTTTTATAGCAAGTGATCATGCAGTTCTTTCTGAAACTGTAGAAATTAAACTTCTTTTGTGGCAGATGATGAAAAGCAGATAACGGCATACTTGAAAATCCTCAATAAGTCAGTAGCAAAAAAGTATTCCTTTTATAATATGAATTGAAACGTATAAAATAGATTACCATTAAGAAAAAAAGTATAAAAATATCAACTAAAATGTTATTGTTTAAGTAGCAGGTGTTTATACAATCTGGAAATTTGAAAAAATGAATGATTTTTTTAGGTATTTTACAGCATTTTACAGAATTGAGAAAGTGGTAGGTGTAGAATATTTAGATATGAATAAACTATTTAAGTCTTTGGAAGTTTACTTTTTTAATTCATTTAAATTGGTTTAATTTTTGCCAATTCAGTGAATATTTATGCTCTAGATTATGACAAGCGATCAAATAAATAAATAGATAAATAAATAAATAAAAGGGTAGCTGGAAGCCAAACTGCTTTCAAAGGAGAATTTCAGTGTTTGCTCTAGCTGAAATGAAGAAATATAGATCAAAGAACACAAAGACATAACCAGACAGGTCTGAGTCACGTTCAGTCTGCTTTGACTAGGGATCAGTCATGATTAAAGTTTTGATCATAGCATCAGACATCTAAGAGATAAATGAGGTTACATTTTTCACTCATGCAGACTTGTGCAGACATTTCTTTGAATGCTTTTACACTTGCAAATTTTGAAGCAGAATTTAGCTCTTGCAGCTAAAACAACTGAATCAAGAACACCGTGACAAATTTTAAACATTTGACAGCATGCTACTGCCCTAGAGCAATTCCCATAAAAGCAGTCAACCTGCAAAGATAACTGAAAATTCCAAGGAACAAACCATGTCCATGAATGCTACCAAGAATGAAGAGTTTCTTTTTGAGATGGGAATGTTAGAAACTAAAGCCCCAAAACAGCTCTTATTGCTACAAAAAAAACCCATGGAATCATTTGTTTTCCTTACAGCAGAATAGATATTGAAAAATAAATAATTCAGTAGTAGCAAATAAAGAAAAGAGAGAAGAAACTCGTTTCAGTGTAGGCTCTATATTGAGAGAAAATCCAACAAGACATAATTGTTATATGCTGGATATTAACACACTCACTAAATAAGTATCGCTGGACAAGCAAGCTTGGCAGATACAGCAATTTTTTGCTAAAAATACTCCTGGGGAAACGCTGTGGTAAGTTAGAACTTTGTCTCCTGCTTAGTCATTTTTGGGATCCAATGAAGCCTTTGAAGTCTTCTTGAGAGCAAACCTTTTTGAGGATTTTTCTCCCTGGAGCTGTTGTACGCTCACATTCAAATGTTAGTTGTGCTATGATATATTCCTCCTGAGGTCAAGTTTACTCTTTTCAGAAGGAGCTGGACTGCTGATACCAACATACTGCTGGCACATAAGTTATCTATCTGTAAGGAAGGCTATTAGAAGCCTTCCAATGCTCACAGAGCTGTGAAATGCAATAAGCACTTCATAGATGCCACATTCTTCTTGAATGCCCCTGTATCAGTCTAGAGAGTTATAGATAGAATATATATTTCTTTGTTTTACTCCAAGGCTTAATCAGTCAGATTTACCTATCTCTGAATTTTCACCATTATTAATGTAGCTGTTGTGGAAAGTGTTTGATGGAAGAATTTTCAGGGATATTCAGCTTTTATTTCTGGAAAAAAAGACATTTTTTTCCAGCTTAGCCTTTATAAACAACAAGGAGATGACATTTTCCATCATTCTGCGGAACCCCAGAACACGCAACCTTTGTTAGGTTATATAAACACATAGATAGAAAAAATAACTGTCGCTAAAAGAAACTGCAGCATAAACAATGAAGGGAATTGAACACTGAAAAAGGGAACAGTCTTTGTAAAGACAAAAGGTGAGTGTAAAGCCTACTTAACAGTACCTCTTACGTACATAAATATATCTATATGTGCACGTGTGTCCGTATGTGTGTAGCTGAATGAGAAGATGTCCATCGGCTCCCCAGCACCTGACCTTCACACTGCCTTGGGTTATACTATTGACCAAAGTGGAAATGTAGACAAGACCCTTGAGGAGCATGAAAGTCTGGTTGGTGGTGTAGAAGAAATGAATTAGGAATAGAGGAAGAGGAAAAGGAAAATACAGATGTGAGAACTGGGGATAGAGCAAGTCCTAAATTGCTGCTTTCTAGCAAAGGAGATTATATTTTTAGTGGTGAATGATATAATCTCTTAATGCTGATGTTTGTTGATTTTTGTAGTTTTGTAAGCCTGTTGAATAATAGATTTTCAGGTAAAAGGATTTCTACCAGGCCAGTCCCTAATTAGCTGATGATCTGTTTTCTCTGATAGATCAAAAAATCTCATCCTTTTACATCAGATTAAGCATACACATATGTATAGGGTCAATGCTTTTTTCCTGAAGATGACACAATTTTATCTGGGAAGTCAGTGGCTATGTGTGATAATTTTTTTTTGTTGCTGGGGTTTTATATGCGGGTAATATAATTCACTTTCTAGTTTTACTTGCAACCCAAAATATGTGTATTTGCAATGAAAGCTGTGTTTATGACAACACTGGCAGCAAATTTCAAAGATTTTTTTAAAATTCTTGTTCTATAAATATCATTAAAAAAATTAGAAGTCACCATTAAAATAAATATAATTTTTGTAAGGAAAATCTTATTTCAGTCCAGAACTGATTTATTTCATATTGAGAAAGAAAAGAAGCATGTGTCTGGTCTTAAGCCAAAGTTCCCTTTGCTGTATTCCTTGAAAAGTGTCCTGCAACAGTCTAGGAGTAAGCTAATGAACACAGAATAAAACTTCTCATTTTTCATTTACAAAGTTAAAGTGTGTGTCTGTGTGTTCAAAACTCCTCCCAATATTAAAAATATTTTACTACTAGTGGTTGCCATGGGTTAAGCAAAGAAAATAGTTCAAAGTGTAAGCTATATCTAAAAGAGAAATATAGTTGCTATGAGTTTATCATCCCTCTACAGCAATGTTTTTCAGAGTGTTTGTTCTGAGTTATGATGTCTCCACATGGTCTTTAAGGAAGAAGACCTATTCAGTTTTTACAGGGATTAATTGATTTTATAAAATAACACACAAAAAAGCAAAAGAAGTAAAAAAAAAAGAAAATTCTGACTAATATGTTTCAAAAAAAGGGAAATCTTTTCCCACTGTTTTTTTCCCTGTCCGTTGTTCAAAAATAGATTGTTTGCAGAGGAAATTAATTAAAAAGTCTAAAGCAGTAAGCTACACTTTAGTGATCTCCAAGTCAATATAGTTGTCCAATTTTGCAGAAAACTATCGGTTTATTACAATAATTCATGTTAAGGCATTTAAGAATTGGAAATGTTAGGGCTAGCAGCTGCTTTATGTTCTTTTTCTATTATATTCTTTTGAAGTCCGAGAACACCGGAGAGAACTAGGGCACAAAACTGATTCAGAGGTGTCCAGCATATATATTTGACATCTGGTAACACCTGGAAATGGTTGGAATCATTATCTTTTGCATAAGATAGCTGAATTAAAAAATGTGCTTTCCATCTTGTGCTGGACATATTCTTCAATCTTATAGTGCTTTTTTATTAGCCAGGGTGGCAAACGGTTCATATGAGGCAGATAGTAGGTTTGAGACAGACTGGTTTGTTTATACAGGATAATGATAATCTTGCATAGGATATTCATGAGATGCTTTCTCAAGATCATTACTAAAAAGAAAATTAGATGCCAATTTTTGTTTTACATTGGTTATTACTGCTATAATTAATATGATGTTGGTGAATTTTGTGCAGTTTACAGTACATGTATTTCATCAGTAGAAGTTTTCAGTATAAATATCACAAATTTTCAGAGCTGTCTCATGACTAACATGACTCTGAGTACTCTCTCAAGGAACACTGGAAGATGTATAATTTACACAATTTCTGAATATTAAAGTGTTAATCTAGTGTTATTGGAGGATAAATTAATAGAATATTCTGCAAGTTGGCAAGAGCTGTAATTATAATTTTGGATGCTGATGCTACCATAAAAAAGTAAAAGCAAACTCTAAGAATAAATGTGAATCAAATTAAAGTTGTTGACTGACAATGGTAAGCAAAAACCAAATGGTGTAATACCTTCTGGTATAATGGTTCAGCATGTAGGAGCAAGAAATAGCCTAAAATAAATAAATAAATAGCTACCTTTTTTTCGTATTAGAATATTCATAAACTTTTAACTTTTTAAGAACATTCCATAAGTATATGCTTCTACCAGGAAATGCTTTCCAAAAATGTCTATGAATTATATAAAACAGTGGTTTACTGATTTGGTCCATATTTTGTAGTTTAAACTACAAAGAATTTTATAAGAATATATCCAACTGAACTGTTTTATTTGGTAAACTACTATGTTACTAGTATTATTACAGTTAAGAAGATATTCATCTTGCCAAGCTTCAGAATTCCAAGAAATAATGCTCTAAATCAATGTTAATCTCCATCAGGACAACCAACCTCATTGTTTTAAATGCTCATTTTAAGGAGTGGCGATCAACTCCATGGACGTGCCATTTTCTTACCATTGACTGTAGGAAGATCATGGCTCAATTTTCATACTAGTCATCCAGAGCATAAAGAAAGGTGATCAATTTTTGACCGTCAGTGTAATGTGCCGATCCCTTTACCTGCCTGTTCCTGGAGATCCCATAGGAATAGGGCAATCACAAGTAGATTTCATGAAATGTTTTGGTGGTGATGGATGTCCTTTCTCCCTAAAAGCTTCAAAAACTGCCACGTGTTTATGTGTTGCATGATAGTTCTGGGGAGTCACAGTTGTGACCATACAAACTAACTGTGCTGTGAATGCAAAACAAGCCAGTGAAAGAGTAGCAGAGATTTTATACCTTCCTTAGAATCAGAAAAAGGCATGCAGCTTGCTCAGCTGGGAACCCAAATATCCCTGACAGAAATTGCTGGGTCAGGGACCTTCAAGGATCTGAAGAGTCTTCATGGTATGGAGAGGTTACTTTAGGGATGATTGGTCATTTTAAGTGACTGGGTAGTAACTTGATAACTGACAATTTTTAAGATGAGACAATGCAGGAATATTTTAAATTTTAAAATAAAAAAAAATACATTAAAAAGTAAAGCACCAAATGGGGTGAAATAACAGACACAGTTAATATATACTATCTTTTAGTAATTCCCTACTTGCTTGGACTTCCTGGATTATTTAGAAATGTTTTACTATGTCAGAAGGGTATGACTGGCTGACTGCAAACATGCAAGCAAACAAAGGTAATCAACTGACTGAATTGTCCTACATTTTGAGAAAAACTTACATTCTTCTGTCTTTTTCCTAAACATAATTTTTTGTTTCAAAGGCCTCCCAATGAAAATAGTTAATTTGTTAGTTCTAGAAGAAAGGAAGAATAAAAACCCATAATTTTTAAAGCTGCATTAACTCATCAGTGCTGTCTTTTTAGAACAACCCCTTCCCCACTGCAGAAGCATTTCTTTACTTCATCTCTGTCCTTGACTGATACACACTGAATTACCAATATCTGACAAGATCTATATAGCATACAATATTTTTTTCATTTTTCTTCTATAAATTAAACCCTGAAAGCTCTACAGAGGGTAACATACTCCCTATATTAAATCTTTGGTTCTTACAATATAATTTTGAATGTATTCACTAGCATACTATTGTTTGCATGTGTAGGCGTTTGCGTGTGTATATGCAAGACAAAGTAAGTGGAATAGAAAAAATATATTTTCTTACAAAACAGAAATAATTTTTACTCAAACTATACTAAAAACAGAACTGGAACTATTGTTTTTCAAACTGAACGGACTTTCTAGATCGTAGTCTATGGATGTATTGCAACTGCTTCAGTGTGCTCATGATACTTTTCTTTTAGGTATTCTTCTTATGTGATTCATATGCCTGGTTTTGGAAGTGCCTATGTACTCTAAGCAAAATGGACACCTGAAAATAATAGAAAATAGTAATATTATTTTTAAAATTCTCTCCTGAAAAAGATTTTTTAAAAATTTATTTCTTAATGGAAGAAAATATAGGGTGTGAATTTCCTGTATACTTAGAAATATGATGAAGTTTTCTATCTCCAAGAACTAATTTCTTCAAGGCACAAAGTGACTTATCTTTATAGTCATTACTGTAAATATTGAGGTGGGCCCATGCCAACCTCGAGAAGTTCAACAAGGCCAAGTGCAAGGTCCTGCACATGGGTTGGGGCAATCCCAAGCACAAATACAGGCTGGGCAGAGAATGGATTGAGAGCAGCCCTGAGGAGAAGAATTTGGGGGTGTAGGTTGATGAGAAGCTCAACATGACCTGGCAATGTGTGCTTCCAGCCCAGAAAGCCAACCGTATCCTGGGCTGCATCAAAAGAAACGTGGCCAGCAGGTCGAGGGAGGTGATTCTTCCCCCCTACTCTGCTCTCCTGAGACTCCACCTGGAGTACTGTGTTCAGCTCTGGGGCCCCCAAAAGAAGGACA
>NW_008794211.1:2124794-2139133 GCF_000699145.1 Aptenodytes forsteri | reverse complement strand
TTCTATGATTCTATGATTCTATGATTCTATGATTCTATGATTCTATGATTCTATGATTCTATGATTCTATGATTCTATGATTCTATACTAATTAATTTAATGTTGAAAATAATTATGTATCTATTTCCTTTTATTAAAGACTAGTGGTGGTAAAGGGCGTTGAAGATTTTTCTTTCTGGGAGAAGCAAGGGTGATAATTGGGAAATATACTCTCTGACCATGTTGCTAAAAATTGTCAGTCATTATACCTTCTTGCACGTCATATATTGTGCAATGTATTCATCTTTACCTAGAGAAATGGCATTCTTTTCTGACTTGAAGAACTTTAAGTGTCTTTTAGATTAATGATTACCCCAAAATAGTAAATGCTATTCTCTGCCTTCCTAAGAATGGCAGATGTGAATGACAGATAATGTTTAAATGTATTAAAACTCTTCTTATGTACAGATCTGAAAAATAAAAATAGGAAATAGTTTCAGGACTGTATTTCAAAAATCTTGTGTAATAGATAGTTCAAGAAATCTAATGCAAACCACTTTTCAAGAAAGTAGTGAAAACATCTTAGTTCTATTCTTAATCATCTTCTTGTTTGCTAGGCATTATATTTAATCCCAATACCTGGAAATCAGATTTACATGATATTTTTACTTTAAATAATAACATGACAGAGACCACTGTATGCAAGTTACTGCATGAAAAAGAAGGTTGTTTGGAACTTGTCAATGAAATGGAAAATCATCAAAGAAAACAAATATATATCCAGCCCCAAAGCTCCCCACTAATACAGCAGTCTTTAGGAAACTTGGAGGAAAGTGTTCTTAATTGCTGTTGTGTGTATTTTTGGGTATTCAGCCTGAGATCTAAGGAGTCATATTCAACTCTCTTTTCAATGATTATTTATTTCTTCAGACTAAGAAAGATTAAGAGAGCTTAAAAAGACCTGCCTCAGAATGGTCATATCAGTGTTTGTCTGAAGGCATATTCAAGTCCCTTCCCTGGGCCAGGAAAAACAAAGTGTGGATGTAAATGATGAGGAACACTATGAAAGTGCCTCAAGAGTAATTACAAGTCCAGAAAATATGATATAGAGAAAAGGTGGAAAGATTCATTGCTACATAGTTTGGGGAAAAACATTGTAACCAGATACGTAAGAAGCTGATGTAAAGGAAATGGAAATAATTATTCTTCACATCCATAAAACAAGAAATGTAAACTGCAGAAAAATTCATTTAAGATCCATTTCAGGAAAAAAAAAAGGCTAATGATGATGCTATTTAAGCACTTTAAGGAGCCTGCAGAGGTGTCATTGCTTTATAAACAATTCAGACAAAATTTTGACAGACAGTTTCCCTATAGGCAAGGTATAGTAGAGCCTTGTTTAGAGGAAAGGAATTAAACAAGTTCAGGAGGTAACTTCCAGCTCTACTTATTTCCAATCTACAAATCTGGGCAACCTGGGCCTCTCACATTTTGGTGACACACTTATCTATGTTATACTTGTAATTTTGAATTTTTCATTTTTTGTTCCATTATTTCTGACAAAAAAAAAGTGTTTTTTTACTCCTTCTAAAACAACATGAGAAAATTTGAAATCTCAGTTTAATGTCACTTGAAAACTATTTCCCACTTAAGCTACAGTGAAAAGCAAAATCTTTGCTTTCATTAAAATGGTATTTCCTGTTAGCTTGTGTGGATGTGCAGAAACCATTTAAAATAAAATCTGTCCCAGTCCAAATGCAACTGAAAAAAATAGCTCCCAGAAATGCAAATTGCCACAGTTATTCTAACAGAAAGCTGCTAGTTTGCAGCAGTAAGCTTCCTCCAGTACCTCAACTCATGGTCCTATGGGGAGCTACTACTGCTCTGCTGTGATTAGCATTTTGGAGTGGTTTGACTGACTTTTCCACAATTCAGGGGAATGATGAATTATTCTTGTCTTTGAGAAAGACTCAGATTGCCTCCAGAGAAGACTTAAGGACACTCTGCATCTCAACCTGAAGGCTAGCACTTTAACAGAAAGCACCTGTAAATCACTCTAGGAAAATTATGTAATGGTTTTGTAATATTTGGGGTGGGCAATACAGTTGTAGGTTGCAAGTGAGGAAACAGAGGAAGTTAGAGACTTGTAAGTGGGAAAATACAATTTGTCCCTTTTCTGTGAAGCTGTCAGAGAAGGAATGCAGAGCCTCTGAGTCTGGAATTTGGGGAGAACGAGAACAAGGTCTCATAGCCTTAAATTATGAAGCATGGAGCTCTTATTACATAGAGGAAAAGGTACTGTCATTAGAAGTTTTCCAGCTAAAAAGTAAGTCAGAGTATAGAGTACTGTATTTCTAACTAAGTTGGTTTCTCTAGTGACTCAAAAAATATAAAATAGTACAGTTTATTGTCTGGAAAGAGACCAGATATATTGAAGATGTGTCAGGATTAGCATTTTATGTAGGTTTGTAATCAGAACATTACCACATCCAACTCAATGACACAGCATTTTTAAGAGAAAGAGGCAGGAACTGAATGCTTCGTTTCTACTCTACTTCTAGTGCAGTAAGAGTGCTAGCTTGGGCAGCGTCAAAAATAATGGTGCACAAGCTTTAGATCTTATCAGGACTAACTGAGTTAAGTATTAAGAATTTGGATTTTCAATATCTAGAACTTTATTCCAAATGCTTTCCTTTTTCAATATGCAATAACCAGTGCTTAATTTTTTATTTCTAAATCAACAATTACTTCACTTTGATTTGTTCCTGCTGACCAGCAATCTCCTACAAAACTATGTCTTAGAGCATTTCTGATATGTAGTGCTATGTGTATATATTCCTAGCTGGATGTGAGACCTTAATAAGAAAGGCAAAAGAATCTTAGATTAAAGCACCTAAAACTAAGGGTTATTAACATTTCTGGACTATTTTGTACACCTCTTCCAACACATGAAATTACATCAAATACCCAATATTAAAAGAAAAAATAATTTAATTATTTGACAGTATGAATAAAATTGCACATCTCATTGTTTTTAATAATTCATAATGATATCTTGAAGTGCAGTATCTGTTATTCCTTTTGAACTAATCATACGTTCAGATTGATATAAATTCATGTACTGAGTCAATCTTATTCTAGGAATATGTTTACAATATTTTCCATATGCATGAGGATTTCTGCAGTGTAAAGAAACAACAAATCCTCCTTAAAGGAATAACTTAATTTCCTCTGCATTTTTGAGAAAAAAAAAAAAAAAAAGCACAGCAAATGATAATAAAATATCTAATAGCATTTTTACAGTTATTCCCACCTAAAAAAAGAAAAAAAAAAGCAAAAAACCCAACCAAACAAAAAAATCCCAACCTCAGAACTTTAAAAGAAAGGGTGTAAATTATTTTCTGCCCATAATTAACATAAATGAATTACAGGAATGTGTGCAGCAGTTACCATTCTACCTAAAAAACCATGTTCACGCTGAGTTCTCTGGAACACATCCAGGTGTTCCTGAAATGTTACCATAAAGATTCAGGCAAGATTCATCAGGGAACTTTGTTTCAAAATGTTACTACATTAGGAGCCGTCATGCAAATTATGGCATTGTTATCAATGGTGGCATACATGTCAACGGTAATTAAAACAAAAAACAAAAAACACCCCCCCCCCAACCCCCCCCCCCAACAAGAACAAAAAAACAAACAGCAAAACCTCTCAAGTCCCATAGAAACTATGAAAAAACCAGCACATTTCTCCACTTTCCAAAGAACCTAACACTACCCAGCTGTTCTCATTTAAAATTAATGTAATACTGTGAAATGATTCATTGAGAATTACCTATGGACTCACAGCAATGGAACTGCGGCTCTTTACAAGCAGAAAATGGAAACCAAAAATGTTTTCTCATACAATTTAAATCATTCATGATGCATCTTTATCCAAAGATAGATCAAACAGTTCCTTAATACACATCTATTTTCAATTTTTCATTTGTAAGCAATGATATACAGGGGGGAGGAGGAAAGTAAAAAGAAAGGTCTAGTTTGTTGTAAGTTGTTCCTCAGAGTGTTATCTCATTCAGGTCTCTGGGAGAACATTATTATAGGCTGCAAGTAAGTGTAAAGCTTTCTATATAGAGTTTTCTTTGTGCCAGATGAATATATTCTGTTTGAAAAATCCTTCAAGTCACCTCAGTCTACCATCTTAGTAGTAGAATGCAGAAAAAAGATATTTTAAAATAAACAAGTCTTTCTGAAGACATTACTTATTAATAAACTTTTTTCAAACAGTTTGTAATGCACTGGGTACCCACACATACTACCCACAGGACCTATGCCAGTCAAAAATCCACTCTCCTTCAAAACTGCAATATTAGTTCTTACATTATTTATGTGGTTTATAAAAGATATTTTCACTGAATTATAGTATGCATTGTTATTCAGCTGTCTCAATTACTCCTGGAATACAAAATACACTATTAACTGTTTGTGGTTTTGAAATTTTACTTTTTTAATAGCTTCTCAGCAGTAATATTTGGGACAGGGAAATCTTCCTGCAAATGTAGTAGCAACCATTACGTGCTCCCTCACATTCTTCTGTTCAGATTGTAAACAAAAAAACAGGATAAAAGTAAGCCTCTATTAAAAACTGAAATTCAGTTGTCTGTGTGTGACCACAATTTCATTTGTAAAAGCAAAGCAACAATGGGAATTTCTGCTGTATCTGAAATTCAGATTTAGATAGATATATCACAGTCCACTGCATGGGATTGAATTAAAAAAATTACTTTATAATCTATTAACTTCTATAAAATCTCAAGCAATATAGAAAAGCAATTTTTTCCAAGATGGCTACTTCGAAGGTGGGCCTTACACGTCATATCATAGAACAAAGTCAGGCTGACCACAGGCATCATCCAGTTGTAAATCAACAGTATGCATATTCAAGATTATAACTTCATTCTTGAAAGGATATGTTAAGCAAAATCTAAAAAGGGGTGAATTTGCATAAAATATATTGACTTCATGGAGTGTAAATATTCAAATGCATATTTAGGGCATTTTAAAGAGTTCTAACTGAAAGATAGTAGGAAACCAAGCTGATAAGTGTGATCAGTGCTTATGAATATAAATGGATAGTGTATGACTGTGTCAGTAATTAACATTTATGTGAGTTAGTATGGTCACACATGTATTAATGTACACATCTAAAATACCAGAGACAGCAGAAATTTTAGATATATTTAATCCATCAGTGATGGACTGGAAATATAAACATCCAATTGTCATTCACAGAGGCACCAATGGGACAGGGAGCACATCACACATTTCTGTAAGATGAAGATAAGTGCATAAGCCACAGTGATGGAGATAAGCTGCTTTGATTTCTGGAGGGCTTTCTTTCACTACAAAAAAGGTATTGAGAAGCAGTTTGCTGAAAGATAAAGCATAATTAGATAATAGAGCAGAAAAATAACCGCAAGCTTGATGCAATATATAACTTAACTAAATTCTGAAGAACTTTTCAAACAGAAGTTCTCATTTCACAAGTGATGAGAACTTCTGTACTGCACAATACTTCCCCTTATTTAAATAATGCTATTTTGATTAACTTGTTTTCATAACATGAGCAAAAATTAGGACTGTTAATTACTCTGAATTTACAAGGTAATTAATGTATCCATGTTATGCAATAACTCAGAGAAAAAT
The DNA here is from genome assembly GCF_000699145.1 of Aptenodytes forsteri. NCBI lineage: Eukaryota > Metazoa > Chordata > Aves > Sphenisciformes > Spheniscidae > Aptenodytes > Aptenodytes forsteri. The sequence continues at coordinate 2,133,449 of NW_008794211.1, read as the reverse complement.
GCTGAAGAATTTATTAGTTTGAATATTGGAATTATGAAGAGTAGGTGCAAATTTGCCATTTTCTGACACCTTGCATAAGTATGTTATGGTAAGCCTGTAATAATATTTTCCTATTAATTAATTACAGTCATATTTCGTGTCCAATTCTACCCTCAGTTAACTCACTGATGAAGAACTTAACCTTGTTGATGCAGAATCAGGGACTGGAAATGTCTGCATGCAGCTGAAGCCCTAAGCCATAAATCTTAGTGAGACTAATGAGGATTAGATATCTAAGTACCTTCTGTGATGTGTTGTAAGGATGCCGATCATGTCTACTCTGAGCAAAGGAGTATGGTACAAAGATTTGAGTTTGTACAGTACTAGGCAGATGTGTTGGCTCATCTAGCTGAACTATCATGGCACTGAATAAAAATTAGCAAGTCCTTCCTGCACTTTGTAGGGTAAAGATGGACAAACTTTGAAAAGAAGCACAAAAGTCGACATAGAAATGTGGAGCAATAGACAGCCCTGCCTCTTCTGGGAAAGGAGAGAGAGACAACTGCTTATCCTGTCATTCATCCCTCCTGTGCTCTAGGATGTGAGGACAGCCTACCTCACTGAGAAGGGATTAAAAGCAATACTTTACACAGAAGGCAAGTAAGGATGAGAAGGACCTTGAACAACAGAGAAAGATCCACTATGTCACACCGAGCTAGCTCATTATCTGAAAAAAATACTCCTGAGGAATCTCAAGCAAACCACAGACCAACTGTGGCATTGTTTTTAAATGCCGTGATGTACCAAAACAGATCCAGAGACGTTTATTTAAATTACTGGTTGTACTTATTTCATACATTAAAAACCTTTAATTTAAGACAGTTACTATGACAGTCAGGCCTAAACTCATTAGAGTGTATTACGTTTCATTTAAAAGACAAAAGTATGAAGTAGAACATATTTGCTGCCAAAGCTTTAAGGAAATCAGACTACTGAACTAGCAAAAGTCACTGGCTATGCAGACAGAAGCAGTCTGTTGAAGTGCTAAACCACTTCTGACAGCGTCTGCTCCTTCTGCAGGTGCAGAGAGAATATTTTATTTATTCTAAGTTATCTGAGTAGATCAATTCAATGACTAATTTGCTCAAACTTGAGAAACCAAATGGGAATAAAAGAGAAGGAAAGCAATTTGTAGGCTATGCATACAGACTAAGAGTGCAATAATGATATATACCGGGCCTAAAGTCTTAAAGGATAAAGTAACCAGAACAGTTAAGTTAGATTGCTAACTACATGCAACGATATTTTTTCTAAATAAATCTCTTACATGTAAAAAATACCCTGGTAAATTATTTTTTCTGTATCCTGTACATCTGTTAAGGTTTTATTTTAAACTACTGCTACTGCATTAATTTCAAAAAAATCCAGTTCTCTAAATACAGGCCTTCTTTGGGCTATGGTCTAGCACAGATTACAGATACAGTCTGGCCTGAACCAGCAAGACAGCTGTGAAGAGGCATAAAACACCAAAAGAGGGGATATCTCTCTCTCTTAGACCAAGAGATCTAGAGCCTTGTGCCCTGTATTCTTGTGTTGAGAATATTTATATATATTACTATTTATAATTCTGTATGCATAGTAGAAATACAAATTATATAAAATTTTGATGTAAACTCTGTCTTAATGTTCCTTCTTGTGATTTTTATTCAAGTAAATAAATCAAACAGCAGTAAAGATAAAGGTAAGAACTTTACTGGTTTCAGGCATACTGTGGTGGGTCACCCTGTGCTCACTAGTTTTGATACCTGGTCTAATAATTTGGACCAGGGACAGATGCCTTTGATGTGGAGGGCATTGTGACTACCCCTTCAGCCCATTCCCTCTTTGTACGATTGTCTGTGGTCAATGAATCCTGAAGCCAAGTACTGTGGGTCAGCGTGACTGATTCCTGGCTTTTTTTGAGAAATGAGATTTTCTGGCATCCCTGGAAATGAACTACTTAGAAATGCCTGGGCTGTACAAATGAATGAATATAGAGCCATACAGGTAGATCCAGGGTGCTAAGACCTATCATGGATGTGATATCCCATATCCCTAAAAATTCAACACTGTCTCATATGTAATGAGTTTGGACATATATAAATATAATTTGGACTGCAGTCATGCTTAAAATGTAGTTTACCTTCTCAGGAAGGTCTGTAGCTCTTTGCTTCTACATTGCAAAAGAGATGAATTAATTGTCTTTTGCCATGGAAATCACAAGATTCTCAATATTCTATCTGATCCTCCATTAGTAGTCTAAATATATTACAAGAAAGACTGAAAAACAGCTGTATTTCTACCAAGTTCTTTAATCCTGAAAGACAACAATCTGTCCCTCAAACATATTTCTTCTTGTACATTTCAATAACTTCTTATGCATTTTCTCTTCAGTCTTTTCTTAGCTTACTTAGCTTCAAAAATGCAACTTTTTTTTTTTTCCCATGTACAAAATGGTTGTTGCTTTTAAGTAATAGTGAAAACTCATGAGTGATATCATTCCTTCACTTAAGTCCCTGCCAAAGATCCCACTGAATAACAGTGATTGGGCAAGATTGATTTCGAGTTTGTAAAAATCCCAACATTTATGTATCAAGAATTTTACAGGAACTTTTTGGGCCTTATTCTGCTTCCATTGAAGTCTGTGACAGTTTTTTCTAGGCCCATTAATAAGATCCCTGAATGTTCTTCAAAGTTTAAGGAAAAGCAAGCTGAGAGAGAGAGAGAGAGATGAAACCTCTTTAGAGGAGTAGAAAAATCATAGTGCAAATATGACTACTATAATAATTAAGAAAACCACTGGAGATAATGTGTGCAAAGAAAATGGCTCTGAAGATTAATAGAAGCAAATAGATTTTTTTGCCCCACGTCTTTTTAAGGGGCATAAGTTATTGGTTGAACTTGTATGGCTTCTAAAAAATGAAATTAGTAATTTATTAAAATGTGAATCAGCTGACGCAAAAATGTCATATAAATTTTTAACTGTAGTATTAGGAAAGGAAGAAAAGTTCCTTATTCCAGAAAAAGACATAAATTTCACAGGAAGAAAGAAAAAATATGGAGTTGAAATGAGGATCAAACCAGGATGAATGGTTTCACCTTCTGAAAGCTGCCAAACTGCCCAAGCCAAATGGAGCTTTAATCTGAAGTGAGCAGAAAAAAAATGGGCACTGTTAGTAGTATATCCAAAAACTTATTGAGAGCTGGAAAAATAATATGAGTAGAGAAAGTTAAATGTTGTCACAGTATGTAGAAAGTGATTTAACATGGCTCTAGTAAAATAGTCTCATAAGACCAATAACCTTCACTGCAGTATACTGAATATAAACTTGAATCAGGTACAGCCTGAAAACACCAAGAGAGCTTTAAGATTATTTAAGGGTATTTAGCATTGATCTTTAGTAAAGAAGTCTAGTAAATTGAGGGTAGGAAAGAGGTTATTTTGTTTAGATAACAAAAAGAATTGGTGAGATAAAAGCTATGAATATCCCTTGGAGTATCTTGTTTTTAAAGAAAGTTTTGCTATGATAGAAAAATACCCTGGTAAATTATTTTTTCTGTATCCTGTACATCTGTTAAGGTTTTATTTTAAACTACTGCTACTGCATTAATTTCAAAAAAATCCAGTTCTCTAAATACAGGCCTTCTTTGGGCTATGGTCTAGCACAGATTACAGATACAGTCTGGCCTGAACCAGCAAGACAGCTGTGAAGAGGCATAAAACACCAAAAGAGGAGATATCTCTCTCTCTTAGACCAAGAGATCTAGAGCCTTGTGCCCTGTATTCTTGTGTTGAGAATATTTATATATATTACTATTTATAATTCTGTATGCATAGTAGAAATACAAATTATATAAAATTTTGATGTAAACTCTGTCTTAATGTTCCTTCTTGTGATTTTTATTCAAGTAAATAAATCAAACAGCAGTAAAGATAAAGGTAAGAACTTTACTGGTTTCAGGCATACTGTGGGTCACCCTGTGCTCACTAGTTTTGATACCTGGTCTAATAATTTGGACCAGGGACAGATGCCTTTGATGTGGAGGGCATTGTGACTACCCCTTCAGCCCATTCCCTCTTTGTACGATTGTCTGTGGTCAATGAATCCTGAAGCCAAGTACTGTGGGTCAGCGTGACTGATTCCTGGCTTTTTTTGAGAAATGAGATTTTCTGGCATCCCTGGAAATGAACTACTTAGAAATGCCTGGGCTGTACAAATGAATGAATATAGAGCCATACAGGTAGATCCAGGGTGCTAAGACCTATCATGGATGTGATATCCCATATCCCTAAAAATTCAACACTGTCTCATATGTAATGAGTTTGGACATATATAAATATAATTTGGACTGCAGTCATGCTTAAAATGTAGTTTACCTTCTCAGGAAGGTCTGTAGCTCTTTGCTTCTACATTGCAAAAGAGATGAATTAATTGTCTTTTGCCATGGAAATCACAAGATTCTCAATATTCTATCTTATCCTCCATTAGTAGTCTAAATATATTACAAGAAAGACTGAAAAACAGCTGTATTTCTACCAAGTTCTTTAATCCTGAAAGACAACAATCTGTCCCTCAAACATATTTCTTCTTGTACATTTCAATAACTTCTTATGCATTTTCTCTTCAGTCTTTTCTTAGCTTACTTAGCTTCAAAAATGCAACTTTTTTTTTTTTCCCATGTACAAAATGGTTGTTGCTTTTAAGTAATACTGAAAACTCATGAGTGATATCATTCCTTCACTTAAGTCCCTGCCAAAGATCCCACTGAATAACAGTGATTGGGCAAGATTGATTTCGAGTTTGTAAAAATCCCAACATTTATGTATCAAGAATTTTACAGGAACTTTTTGGGCCTTATTCTGCTTCCATTGAAGTCTGTGACAGTTTTTTCTAGGCCCATTAATAAGATCCCTGAATGTTCTTCAAAGTTTAAGGAAAAGCAAGCTGAGAGAGAGAGAGAGAGATGAAACCTCTTTAGAGGAGTAGAAAAATCATAGTGCAAATATGACTACTATAATAATTAAGAAAACCACTGGAGATAATGTGTGCAAAGAAAATGGCTCTGAAGATTAATAGAAGCAAATAGATTTTTTTGCCCCACGTCTTTTTAAGGGGCATAAGTTATTGGTTGAACTTGTATGGCTTCTAAAAAATGAAATTAGTAATTTATTAAAATGTGAATCAGCTGACGCAAAAATGTCATATAAATTTTTAACTGTAGTATTAGGAAAGGAAGAAAAGTTCCTTATTCCAGAAAAAGACATAAATTTCACAGGAAGAAAGAAAAAATATGGAGTTGAAATGAGGATCAAACCAGGATGAATGGTTTCACCTTCTGAAAGCTGCCAAACTGCCCAAGCCAAATGGAGCTTTAATCTGAAGTGAGCAGAAAAAAAATGGGCACTGTTAGTAGTATATCCAAAAACTTATTGAGAGCTGGAAAAATAATATGAGTAGAGAAAGTTAAATGTTGTCACAGTATGTAGAAAGTGATTTAACATGGCTCTAGTAAAATAGTCTCATAAGACCAATAACCTTCACTGCAGTATACTGAATATAAACTTGAATCAGGTACAGCCTGAAAACACCAAGAGAGCTTTAAGATTATTTAAGGGTATTTAGCATTGATCTTTAGTAAAGAAGTCTAGTAAATTGAGGGTAGGAAAGAGGTTATTTTGTTTAGATAACAAAAAGAATTGGTGAGATAAAAGCTATGAATATCCCTTGGAGTATCTTGTTTTTAAAGAAAGTTTTGCTATGATAGAACCCCAAAGACCAGTAAATAAAGTTGATTTGTGAAAGAGTCAATAAGAGAGAAATACAGTGCACCTGGGAAGGTAAAGAATTACAGTTAATCAGAGTACTATGATAAGGAGTAGTTGAAAATGGAAACATTTGTAATGAAAATATAGGTAATGAGTAGTGTACTGGCTCAGGAATTTGTGCTAGTGGAGTCAAATCTGGTTGTTTTCCCCTTTTCCAGGGCATGTAAGTATATTAAAGAGTATACTTACAAGCAATGTGTCTGTCATGTGCTCCTTCTTTAACAAAGATTTTTTTCTGTACGGAACAGTAGCTTTATTAAAGTGCAATGGCAGTGATGCTTACAGGTGTTCGGGTTTGAATACTACTGGTGTTTTTATTGTAAAGCTGAAAATCCTAATACATCTGATAGATACATAGCAACATACATGATCACAGTGATGCCACTGTGCTTTATTTATTTAGAATTTATTTATAATTTATATTTCATTACATTATATGTTTGATACAATTTCCTTTTTGTTATTGTAGTGACTGTCATTCTGACTGCCTGCTTAAAAGGAGACAGATTTTAACTATGAGATACGTTCTTGAACACCACTGGTAGACTTTGCTTTTTTTTCCAGTTACTTGTATTGTATTTAGAGATGGCCAGCCTCCCACTGTCCACATCTGCTTTCAATTCACAAACAGTTGGTGTAAGTCATGCATCATCAGCATTTTGTTTGCTTGCTATTCTGCCTCATCTGGGAAGCCATTATATGGAGTAATAGGAGAATAAAATAGGTACACTCCCTCTTTAAATTTTCAGCAGGGATCCTGCTTTTTGTAACTTCTGCAAATTGCACCATTAAATTGCATATGTTGGCCTGTTGGGTACCCATAATTAAATAAATAAGGAAAGAGCCTATAAACTTCATTAACTGACTAACTTATTAAAACTGCCAGTGAAATAAACCAGCAGACTATAGTACTTCCAAACTTTAATTTTTTTGTCTCAGTTCAACCAGCTCAAAAACTGGAACGCTATGTACAAATGCAGTATATCATGATAATTATATTTAGTGACACGTGCACACTACATATAACATACATACAAGCTCCCTTTGGCTCAATACCCTTCCTTCTTCAAAGATATGAGTTGGAAACTATCAGAGTAATTTAAATGAATTGTTGCAAAGACAGAATGTAAATTTCCTCAGCAGGAAAAAATTATCAAATAATGAAAATGGGCTAAATCAGTAATTTATAAATATACTTATGTATTTTCACAAGTTTATTTTGTGAAATATCTAGTTTGTTCAAATAAAATTCAAAAGGAAACAACATTAATTTAAACTCTGTAGGAAAAACATCCCAGAGTGTTGTTACATGAACAATTCCCTGATACAAAATATGATATAGCATATTTTCTTTTATTCTAGCAAGAACAGAGAAAATATTGGAACCTGTGTGTATTTTCCTTCCTTTTCTGAGCTTAGAAAAAGGACCATAAATTGACCTCTAAATCACAGTTGCAGAGAGGTACTTATTTTTGCAGAAATATAGATACTATTTGCTGAAGTTCAATAGATAACAAGATTCATTTTGGGTGCTGGGACAGATGGGGGGGTGGTGGCATGAAGGACAAATCCATCAGTCCTGAACCATGCTGCTTTATGTTTAACAAATTTGAGTTCTGAGAACTTTTTTACAACACAGTATCTAAATTCCTGGAGGCTTTCCATAGAGACATTAAAAATTAGAAGCTTGAAAGAAAAGATAATTGAATGTGATTGGAATTGGTATTCAATTTGCTGATATTTCATTATTTATTTCTGTTCCAAGTCAGGAAAAAGAGTTACTCTTTTCCCATCATGAAATATGAAAAATTTTATGAATGAAATGTCATGAAGTTCACAGGTGTCCTGGTTCATTAGTTTGAAGCAAGCCGAGCCTCTACATAGGCTTTGCAATGTTTTATTCTGGTTGGATTGACTGAAAATCCTATGTAGAAGGCAAAGGTGAGGCCTTCCAGATGAGCTAATGATCTCACTGAAGCCTTTTTCCAGCAGTGCTTGGCCAAGGAAATGTACACATCTGTGACTGCATAAATAACAGAGAGTATTCTTCTTGCCCATATCACATATCTGCTTGGCCTCAAAGCAGACTTTATAAACAGTAGAAAGAAATGCATATTTTAGGAAAAAATACACCTGTATATTTCTGTATATCTACCTTTAAATATCCTAAAAAACATCTCAGAAACAACTATTTTTCACCATTGACAACTAAAGGAGTTCACCTGATTAGCTAAGATTGATAGAAATATAAAATGAGGCAAGATCAGTCTCACTTTCAGAGTAGCTGGACTAGGGTTCTGAGTAGAAGGATCTTCCAGACATGTTGTATTCATGCAAAAAATGAAAGCAAACTTGCATAGATTAATTTACCAGTACACTTTTCTTTTCCCATACTAGAAGTTAAATTATGCAAACTAGTTACATGGTTTTTAATACCTTGTGATGTTTTTCTAGAATGTAAAACTTCTGTTTAAAATGTATTGACTACTATTTTCTCCTAGTCTACTTAGAAAAAAACCTTACAAACAAAAAACAAACATTAAATAATCTAAAGGTCTAAGATTTTAAGTACTTTTAACAGAATGAACCATAAATCTCTGTCTTCTGTGTGGCCAAGTGTGGCTGACAGTCTTAGAATCATAGAATCATAGAATCATAGAATCATTGAGGTTGGAAAAGACCTCTAAGATCATCGAGTCCAACCGTCAACCCAACACCACCAGGCCCACTAAACCATGTCCCTAAGCGCCTCATCTACACGTCCTTTAAACACCTCCAGGGATGGGGACTCAACCACTTCCCTGGGCAGC
>NW_008794211.1:2123741-2124324 GCF_000699145.1 Aptenodytes forsteri | reverse complement strand
GGGGTTGTTGTGGCCGAAGTGCAGGACCCGGCACTTGTCCTTGTTGAACCTCATACAGTTGGCCTGGGCCCATCGATCCAGCCTGTCCAGGTCCCTCTGCAAAATATGAGATTAGGTGTACTTAGGCTATGTCATTAAAAGCACTCTAGTCCGCATATTCAAGTAGAATTGTCAATGAAATCAATACATTTTGTGTATCACAATTCTTGGTTTTGCTTGCATGTTTCTTGATAATTTTGTGTTAACTTATTAAAAACTTTCATCACAACATTCTGAAGGATCCACTGTATGTATTGACTATGAATAATACATTAGTCACAATCAATACATTTTGTGTATCACAATTCTTGGTTTTGCTTGCATGTTTCTTGATAATTTTGTGTTAACTTATTAAAAACTTTCATCACAACATTCTGAAGGATCCACTGTATGTATTGACTATGAATAATACATTAGTCACAGTAGAATTATAGAATCATTAAGGTTGGAAAAGACCTCTAAGATCATTGAGTTCAACCATCAACCCAACACCACCATGCCCACTAAACCATGTCCCTAAGTGCCGCATCTACACATCTTTTAA
>NW_008794211.1:2111801-2122000 GCF_000699145.1 Aptenodytes forsteri | reverse complement strand
TCCAGCCTTCCTGGACCCCTTTGCCCTTCAGGACTGTCTCCCAAGGGACTCTCTCAACCAGCGTCCTGAACAGGCCAAAGTCCGCCCTCCAGAAGTCCATGGTTGCGGTTTTGCTGCCCCCCTCCTTACTTCACCAAGAATCAAGAATTCTATCATTTCATGGTCGCTAAGCCCAAGTACTATAATTGTTTTCATATATTGTTTTTGAAAGCCTTAATACATGACATTTTTGTTTTAGAATGAAGTCTATTCTTAATACAGATAATATACTTGCAATCAAAATAGTTTTAAATTATTGAGCTTAATGGAGTTTAACTCTCTTGATATTGGGCAGATAATACAAAAAAATAAATGTACAATTTCACATATTTAAAAATGCTTTCCAAATGTCACTTTTGTTTTGTTTTGGTTTTGTTTTTTGTTTTGGGTCTTTTTGGTTTTTGTTGTGTTTTTTTTTCCCCCCAAGACTACTTTTTATGAGGTCATTTACAGACATAATCATGAGTAAATGTGACTTCTTTTATAGCTAAGGCAAATGAAGCATATCTTCAATTAGAAACTTTTGAAAATGTACTGTGGTAGCCTACTGAGAATGGAATTGCTTTTCTTCACAGCTTCACACCCACTCCTCTTTAGAAGCTCATAGCTGTAGATAAGTGCTGCAAGTGCAATATCTTTCTGTTCAAGTATTTTCAGCCACTGTCTACTTCAAATTACCTATCTCATGTGTAGTTTGGGATATTTCAGAAATAGGTATGTGCTTGCTTTAGACTAGGTACCCACCTTAGTTTTGTTAAGTAAAGCTTTGCTGTAAAACATAATTAGGTAAGTATAGCTGTTTATGTAGACATAAGTGTAATGATTTGCACTCCATATATAGGAGGAAGCAAGTTTTCAAATTGTTTGCCATGCTCCAGCAGGAATCCCCTCTGCAAGGTGGACAGCATAGCTGTTCACAGTGTGGTCGTGCTCTAGTGAACTCCTCTATCTCTTTCTCTCTATGCCTTTATGTAAATTGTTCCAATTTCTGACTTGATATATATTATCCATAGTAATAAAATGAATGTGTTTCAAAAACAGAAAAATCAATTATAGCTGAAAGGTATTTAAAAAAGAAAAAAAGAGACTTTAACAATAGAGTGTTTTATGTTCTTATGACAGGCTCATACCGGCAGTTGGAATCATTAAGACACAGTGAGACATAGTAAGATAAATTTAGTGTCAAGAAACAAATTACAGTTAAGGGCCAAAACCCCACTGATACCCTCATAGAAGAATTACACAGGGAAGCTTTCAAATATTTTCATACATAACCAATAATTAAGGTTTTATAGAGTTACTTTCAAATGCTCAAGGCCAAATCAGACAGTCATATCTATAATCCCTCAGTATTTTCTCACATGCGGTTACTTTTGCTTATTAAGCTGCTGTTGCACAAAAAAAAAAAAAAGAGAAAACAATATTAGCAGCCTAAACAGTGTCAGGATACAGCTGTGATACTTTTGGCTCTCTCTCTTTTCCCTACATTTCCTGGACATAGTTAGGAGCAGCAAGAGCATTTCCAGCAGGTTACCATGTACGTGGCTTACCCATTTGAGCAGCTAAGGGAGTTTGCTAGTATGGATGTGGCTAGACACTGTCAGTTGACTGCAGAGACAAAGGACAAGCCCTGACACTAATTAGTGTATTAGTACAGACGTAGTCGCAGATGACAGGCTGAGAAACATGGTATAAAGTCTCTTTCAGTTGAGTCTAAAGACCATTAATTCCTCAGCCAACAGCTTTCAGGTCTTTGAACCCAAGGAGACAATAGTATTAATATCACATTGAGTTTCCAATGAGCTCTAGACTGCTGTTGTAATTGGAAGGCAGTCCAAACAAAATGAAAGGAAGATAGTTCTTCTCTTACATCAGAAAGGTCCTTTCAATATCAAAAAAATTTGTATCCCAAAGAGGGATAGTGTTCAAAAGATGCCATAAGTAGTCCAGAGTTCACATACCCATATTTTTATATTTCATGGATGCTCATCTATTGAGGATTAAGATCCTTCTGTTTTCCTACTGATTCAGAGATTTAAATATGGAACACTTCAAAAGTGTTGAAGAGGGGGAAACAACTAAGACCTCCAATTTTCCTAACAGTTCAGAAAATGCATAGCATAGGCATTTTAAAAAGTATTGGCAACTAGATCATTGTGAATTACTGTTCTGTAGACTAAATCTAACTGATGTAAAAGTAATCAAATCTGAAAGTTGCATTATTCTTCTGAGCATAATTACTCTATTTTATAATAAATCAAGCAAAGAATAATTGATTTAGGATGAAAGTAATAGTTTTCATTAAAAAAAAAATCAGTTGTTCATGTCAAAAAATGGAAGACAGGAAACAATTATCTTAGAACTTCCCTCAAAACAAAGTATATTCATAAAGATGTATTTCATCGTCATATCTGAAATGTGTTAGGGTAAGAGAAGACACCTTAGGAGCTTGAAACAAGACTAAATCAGCTACCCTAAGTACATTTTTGTCTTAAGATTTTTGTTTGATTATAACTGAGACTACTCAAGTAAACAGCTGTACATAAAACCTTTTGTTCCTTCTGAATCAGAAAAATAGACAATAACTCACATTTCAACCAAATTCTAGATATAAAAATACTTTTTAGAAAAAAAAAAAGAAAAGAAGACTGTTTGAATAGAGAATGAATACTATAATACCTCAGAATTAATCTTTGTCTTGGTAAGATTGCCCAAGGGGGGAACATTCAATGGTATTAGTACCTGTAAAAAGGAGTTGATCTATCGTATTGGATACTAAAAAATGTCATAGCCCCTATATTACTATGTTGGATATTTCTTATTGTTCCAAAAGCAAACATGTCTCTGCTGCAGACAATAGACAAGACTGGGCTAGCAGGTTTCCTTAAGATTTAGTTCTCATTTAAATGTTTGATTTCTTCTTGCAAAATAACAGTGTCTTGTCTGAAGTTACAGAAACTTTTCTACAGTTTCAGGACATATATGAAATGAGAATGCCTGATTATTTTGTTCTTACACGTAACATAGAACATATGTATGTATATGCATGTGTATAGAAGTATACATATATATGTATATATTTATGTATACATACATATATATAGTAGCTGATAGGTTTTATTTTAACTAGTCAAACAGTCCTAACCTGTTGGGTTTTTATACAAGCTCCAGCCTACAAAAGCCACAGTTAGCACGTATGTTTTACCAACGTAATAGTGAGACAAACCACTAAGTTTAAGTTGGAAGTGCAATTCTGAAATATTCCCACTGTTGACTACAGTAAGCCTTTTCAGAACTTGCAAGGTAAACTACTTCTATCTGATTTCTTAATTTTTACAGTTAGACAGAAGCTCATATTGAAGGCATAAGCTGCTCATACAATCCAAGAAATCATTTTGATCACCACTTCATATTTTGGTTTAATGTTAACACATGTATGATGATATTTGAACCTCTTTTTGTGATCTTCTCTGCATAGGAGAGGCTATGGAAGCTACAGGAAAAAATCTATCTTCTGAGCCTCATCTATCTTGAGATGTCTACTAAAACAGCATCTATCAACTGTAGTTCATCTATTTAATAGTTGTAATTTTTTTTAATTAATTTTAGGGAATTAAATGATTCAAAGTTTGAGTTTTAAGGGACACAGTTTCAGGGGATATTCATGTGCTGTTTTGATGATAATAGGATCTGTTTAGACAGGCTTTTTGTTCTGTAACAACTGCTACAAAGACTGAAAGCTTGATTCCTAATGTTCGCTCTGCTCTTATTAAAGTTGATGACAATAAGGTTTCAATGAAGATTGAAGGACTGGATGTAAAAGTTTCTAAATATTGCTTAGGAGACATGATACTGTTGGGTTATTTTAAGAGAAAATATAACTGTTGGCTGTAACTTGAGGTGATTTGCAATATAAGCATTTAAGAATTTTGAAATAATGTTTAGCTTAAAAGTTGGGGTTTTTTTGAGCTCATTTCACTTAAAGGTGATTGAACTATGGGATTCCTCTCACCTGTGTTTAGACATATTCCTTACAGACATTTACTTGGCTGAGGCTGGTCATCCTCAGCTCAGCCCCTGAGAAGATCGTGGAGTCCAGGCCCTCAGAATTCAGTTCCAAATGTTAAAAGGTTTTCCTGGACTAAAAAAACCAAACAAAATTGCCTATATCTAGCACTGAGAATAGTCCCACTTTGAGGAGGCAATTGGGTTAAAAGACCTTCAGTGTCCCTTTCAATGAATATTTCTATGACTGTGCTTGAGCCAATCAACCCGTGTGTTCATTATAGTCAAAGGAGACATGTTGTACTTGTATTTTGTATCAGATGAATTCCACCCTTTGTGTCATCTTCCTGGACTATATTAACATCTAGCAGATCTCAGAGTTTGTATCTCTTTTTTTTTTTTTTTTTTTTTGTAGAACGCAATGAGTTAGATTTTCTACAATTCTTTTCGTAGAATGATACAAGCCAGCCAATAATTACCTCAGAAATCCAACTCTTCCAATTGTAGTAAGTGACCAGTGATATAGAGAGAAGCTACTTTCTTAAAACAAATTGACTTTTTAAAAATAAATTATTAGTGAGGCTATTTTCCAAATACTGTTCTTGCAATACTGAGGGAATACATCAAAACTACTCTCCCTGCCACTTTAATAACAAACATAAAAGAATTATACATGAAAGACACTTCTGGGGTAGACAGCTCTATTTGTATCCGACCATCAAGCATTGCTGAAATCATGCATAGCTTAATTGTGAGAAAACAGATATTTGAACAATTTAGTTATTTAAGTTCCAGAAAAATCACGGGGACTTAAGCACATACTTGATAATGTTCCTCAGCATTCTGCTGAAACAGGTTCCTAGGACATGATCCAAGACATACTGATTTCCTTCAACCTTCAACAGGTTTTTAGTAAAGCCTTTAAGAAATACGAAAACTTCTTGCTGAATTTGATCTGAAAAAATGAAAGTATTTTGGAGTGTACCTTTTTACAACTATTTAGTTATTAAATTATTGTTTTATTTGTTTTTTTTTTATTTTATAAAGCATTCATGAGCTATATTTCTGCAAATGGACATACTGGGTTTTAGAAATATTGGTACAGATGCTGTTTTAAAGTGTTGAAAACATTGAAAGGACTGTGAACTCGAACGGTATGAATTGCACAGTCTATACTTATACAAGTGCAGTAGTGCCTGGGGTTTTAACCTACCATGAATCAAAAAGAATTAGAAATCAATCTTTCTTAAACGTGAATGACTGGATGTGAAATTTCATGTGCATCACAAGGAAATCCAGAAGCTAGAGCTAAACTTGGACACTACAAGAGGTTCACTGCTGATCACAGGAACCCTTGTGGAGGGAGGAAGCTGCCTCACCCTAGGCTCCTGCCTCCTTTGAAGGATTATGCAAATACTTTTCTGGTTTCCGCAGGAGGAAGCTGTGCAGCAAACCCACACTAATTAGTGTTTTCTACTTCTCATTTCCTTAAAAAAGGCTGCTCAGTACTACAGGAAAATTGAAGAAGCAGCTGAGCTTTGAGGGTTTCACTAATTGTTTGACTGAAATATTGAGAAGAAATTTTGTTAAATTAGAATGAGAAAAGGAAACAAAAAATTCAGGGTGGTGGAGGGTGGGAAACTGGATTATACTGTCTCTGAGGAGAACGTAGCTGCCCTCAAATATATTACTTATAAAAAAATGCATAGCCAAAATTTATTTAATATAAATCTTGTTAGCTTATCAAGCAATGGTGGTTTTAACCAACTTCACAATTTCTCCTGTGAACCACCAGCCTTCCCAGATCATAGATGAGCAATTACAGGGATCTAAAATTTATGCTATAGAAGTCATGTTATTTCCTGTAAATACAATATTGTTTCATTGTGCTGTCTTATCAATATTGATCTTTTTCATGTAGAAGGAAATATATTAAAAATATTCACTACACAGAAACAAGCAAGGTTTCTCATAGTTATTTGTAAACTAAAATGGAAGAGTGTTTAACTACACGGTGGCATTCATTTCTCTTAACTATGCTGCAATTATATTGTAGCAAAGTTAAAAAAAATCCATCACCATAAATTTTATAATGTAAACAAAATATTAACTAGTCTCTAAAAGTTATGCTTACAGGGACATTTTAATATAAGCATGACTCTGATAAGTTTGATGATCTTTGTGTTCCCCTTGCTTATAGAATTATAGTGTACAATCCACAACATTTGCTTCAGGGTAACTTGTTTAATACAAAATGCATATGTAAATCACATAAGGAAATTGTCAGAATAGGTTTACATGAAAATTGAATCACATTTGTTATATTAGGACAGACACAATGTCATTTACCATATGTCTTGCTTTGTGAAATTTAGTGACAGTATTTGGCAAAGCTGAAAAGTTCAGAAGCTGCCTAATTAATACTTGTCACAGTGCTTGCTTGTAGGCATTGTTTGGGGAAATTTTAACATACATTATCTATACCTACTCATTCCTGTAACATGCTACCAAGCTATATTAATGCTTATGTAAACATACATTCTAGAAACATACACCATAAAGATACATCACTCTCAAAAGCCTGTTATTTGGCTGAATGAAGCTACACAGTTACGGGAGAGAAGTATTTAAAATGGAGAAAAGAACAAGATTCGGGATCCAGAAATAAATGGAGAAAATCCAGGGAAATCACTTTGAGTGGATCAAAAGAGAGATCAAAATGGCAAACTACACTGGGAGATGTCTTAAAGTGGAATGAGATAAAACATCTTTTTGGTAGCCATGTACAGTCTTCACTTTTGTCTTCGCCTCAGGTACTGTGTGCCACGGTGCGATAAGTTCTTTTGCAAATAAACTCAATAGTTCTGACTTATTCAGGCAAATATGGAACAATGGCAAAGGTTCAGTCCCGACACTATATGGTTTTTTTCAGAAATATTTGCAAAGAGTTGCTTTTTGCACATGCTTAGGTATACTTGGAAACTCTTAGCTTAACACCTTCAAGAGCAAGGAATAAAGAACTTGTGTAATGCCCTGCAAAGTCTTTCATGATTGACATAAATTCAGCATCAAGAGGAATACATGAGAATACATTAGTGCACTCAATCAATTTCTTTAGGTTGGGCTCCAGGGAGCTTATTTTTAAAGTGGTGTGCAGGAGGTCTTCAGTCCACACAGACATTTTTGCTGAGGTATATTGTCAATAAATAATTTGGTTTGTGCACACATGTCCCTTACATGGCTTTAAAGATTTATTGCTTAACGGCTGATTGAACTTAGCAGGTGAATTGAAACAGGGTGACATGGGACCACTGAAGCTAAGTACAAGATGGCAAATTCATCACTGCACACGCTGTGTCTTAAATGCTAAACCTATAAAGCCACAAAATAGATGTGGTTTTATGTGTGTATGTTTACATTGTCTAATTTTAGGCCTAAATTTAGATACTTAAACTAGGATGTTCATTTCCATAGTGTCCTTATGGTTTAGCTAGAAAAGAGAAAGACAGAAGAAAAGAGAGCAAAAAACTCCATCAAAGGTTGATGTAGAGCCAGAATTTATCAGTGAAACTTGAGGATACAGCTAACCTCATCAAATCTGCCAAAAGGAGTGTTTTTGCCCTCTTCCCTGTCTTTCCCTGTGTCAGCACTGACTTTTGTCTGACCCTCATCAATGGTTTTGTTGAGGAGCTAAACCAGCGTAAAACTATTTACTTGTTTGTTGAATGAGTCCTCTGCTCTGACCTAGCTCATTGAGTAGCAATGTCAATGCCAACATGAAGGACGTTTGGAGAGCAGGTAAGTGAAGCAAAGCAGCTAGATGCTAGATCAGCATAGCGGTATGTGAAACCATGCTCTTCCAGTGGAGAAGTTAGAGTTTCTCTCTCATTCACACTGTAATATGAAGACCAGTTTTCTAATTCAGATCCAAAACTCAGTTGTCCAAAGTTAGGCACTCCCCTCTCTCCTATCTCAGATTTAAGCAGCTGCACAAAGGCATAGTCCCATTTGCTTTGGCTTCCATTGCTGGCCTTTTTTCTCACAGCTTTTTGATTTTTCTATCCCATTCACACCCTGTTTTCCTCCTCAGTCTCTAACATCCTTCCTGGACCACCTCCAAGTTGTAGCCCCAACATTCACAAATATAATATAAAAGAAATGAAAATGTCTATCTTAATTATATGTCCAAATCATTTTGGGGTAGATTTTTACTTCCTCGTTCCTGTTCATTTATTTTATAAACATGTTTTTATTGGTTCTTATTCCTTAGTCCAAAAATCCCCTTTAACTAACATGGCTAACAGGAATGACAGCAAAAGCTGTTAACAAGAATGCAGTTATATAAGCCAAAACCCCCTTTTTTTTTTCTTTCATTAATGATTTCATTCAAGGGACTGAATTATTATCAAACGAATATTTTTTGTCAGGACAATTTTTGTCTCAGGGTCATTTGCTGCTTTGCTTTAAGATATGGTTTAAGTTGTTGTTCTTTTATTCAGTGGGTTTTCCCTCTATCCTCCTTATTTCTGGGAAACATTAGAATTTGGGTATTAACAATGCTAATAATATAAAACCCCTAATCTTTCTCTATTCCAGGAAGGCAGTTCTGTCAAATGAGTTATCTAACAGGTAGATGAAGTGAGGATACCAGTGATAAATGCTTTACTGCCTACTTGGGAGACTTCCTCTACCATAATGAAATATTTTTGCAGTTAAGATGGAATCTGTCAATGAACAAAAAGGTTTTCCTGTTCTTCTTAGCTATGAACTCTACTTCTCTCCTTAGTACTTCACAACTTACAAATAGCATATCAACTCAAGGCCTAACACATGAAATAGTGTGAGAAAAGGTTATTTTCATGGTTTATATAGGAAGAAAAAAGAGTCTGGCTTTTATTTCATTGTAGTTACTCCTTTTCTTTGTGTTAAAGTAAAGCAGAAAGGGTTTTATGTATTATGTTTTAATGGCTACATTTTCATTTTTTTCAATTTTTGACCATGAGGGTCCAAAGATTGACGGTATAGAGAAAAAAGCCTTGATTTTCCCCCTTGTGATCATATAAACTATACAAGTTTACAAGTTCTTAAACTAGCATTTCACTAGTGAAGGCAAACCCTAGTAACGTTATATTTACCCATCAAACAGGCCATCAAAACTAGTATGATGTCTTCCCTTTCTTCAATATTTTTTCAATATTTCGTTGTTGACTTTCTTGTATTTTCTGCAAAGGGAGATGAAGCATGAATATAACCAGGGCAAAAAGAAAAGCATCAACAATTTGAAGAGTTGTCAGGTGCTTTGAAATTTAAATCTTTGGTAAAGCAATGCTTTTCAATGGAAGAATATTGAAATAACTGGGTGCTTCCTTGCACAAGAACCAGTCTACAGCACGGCTGAAATGAGAAGATAACCTGCAAAATTCTCTATAATATATTCTTTTTATCTTTCAGCTACAGAGACAATAATTCATCAATTAAATCAGGATATGTAAAAGTTTAGATGACAAACATTTAAGAAAGCATTCATTTAAATTTGTATAAGGAAAAATCAAAACTGAAAAATACTAAGAAAACTTTCATGAAATTCAAAGAACAATCTTTAAAATAACTACGAAAAGATAAATTATATAGACAAGTAAAAGTATATTAAATAATGAATATAGTATTTTTGAGACTACAAGGCCAAACTCTTGGAAGATAGAGAATGCCAGAATTAGTTTAAGAAAAATCTAAGCAATTTTAATTTGCCACTGGTGATCAAAGTCGTGTAATTATGCTATTCTATGCTAATTTTTTGTGAACCTTGCTTTCAACCAGTGACCAACATAGACAAACTGAAACATAAAAAAATATCTTCTACACAGAGCAAAGATATCTTCATATCATTTTCTGTGGAACACACAACTGAAACACCTTAGCAGTTCACAGCTACCGATAATTTTCTTTTTGCAGTTCCTTTCTGTGGCATGCAGATAGTATTATCTTTATTTTACAAATACAGATCAGCATTCAAAGAAACTAATGTAAAATATTTCCATTGATACTGGGAAGCAGGTAAGCTGTCAGAATCATTAGCATAGTTAAATTATAGAATCATAGAATCATAGAATCATTGAGGTTGGAAAAGACCTCTAAGATCATCGAGTCCAACCGTC
>NW_008794211.1:2093789-2107373 GCF_000699145.1 Aptenodytes forsteri | reverse complement strand
CTCTGCTCCGGAGCCCTTCGCCTCGGTGGCTTCAAAATTAAATATTTTCCTCCAATTTCATAAAGAAAATCACTGAAATCTGTGTTAAAACTATAGGTAATGAGAAGAAGTGTTTTACATTAGGAAGTTCAGGTGTTAAAAAACTGAATAGATGCTACTCTGAGCTCTGCGTATGGCAAATGACTACAAGAAACATCATTTCATCACAAAGGTAGGTGTTGGCTACTGCAGAATTATTAAATGGTTTAGCAATGTAATGTTGGCATTTTTATCAAGTTTTCCATCAAGCTATCTGGTGCTGTTGTTTAAGGCTGGTATTTTATCAGACTTAGAACAAAAACTCTACCTCTTTTTCTTGGGCACAGGTGATGTGGAGCATCTTCCCGTTCTAGTAATAAATTGATTTGAGAATCTAAAAGCTTTTGGGCATCCATCTAAATAAAATAGAAATCTATTATGTCATAGCGCTGGTCTTTCATTAAAAATAACTTTATATTAACATGACAGAGGAGAAGTGCCGGAAACCAAATTCTAGCAATTCCTGTCAGTATAAATGAGGAGAAAGTTCTTATTTTAGCAAACCTTTCCAATTTTTTCCCCTTCATTGCTGCATTTTAACTGGTATCTTCAGGGGTTCTGCAGCTGTTGTGAAAATTGCTGTCATTAATTTTTAAACAAACCCCCTCCCATCAAAAAAAAAAAAACTTTTAGGGTCTCCCAAGGCAGGTTAGCTTATAGATATAATATAAAATGACACGATTCATGAGCTGGCTACAAACTTTTCCTCCCCCAGTCAGAAGTGCTAGCATTTATCACTACTAATTATCTCCTTAGAACACTTCTTGGTATAACAAACTATCAGCTTCATAATCTAGGTCCCAAATGTCTACATTAATAACAGCATGTGAGCAATATTCAATAGCGAGTTATAGAGTAAGCTAGAAGTGTGCAAATGTTGTCATCATCTGCATCCATCCTTTTCACCTCTCACTTGCAAGAGTCTAGTTTACCTAACTAGACTCTTGCAAGTGCTATTTTGTTCACTGAAGGGAAAAAATAGCATCATGGGTTTAACATCCAAAGGATAAGCTCTGGTTGTTGTCATTAAACATACATGGTTGTATGGTGGGGTTTATGCAAAAACATACAACATTTATTAGACAATTATTTTCTTGCAGAGTTCTAACCATGTGCATTCCATTGAATGCATATGGTTACTTACATGTTTGCACAGGTAAATATAATAAACTCACATTGCTTCATTTGTAATGCACAATTGAATTGAAAGATCACAGCTGGTCACTGCAAAATGATGTGTCTTCACATCTATAAATTTTTATGTGTTGCATGTTACAAAGGATGCTTTTTTTCTTTTTCTTCTTTTGCATAACACGTGCAGTTCTTCATGATAGCATTTCAGAATGTTTTACCTATCACTTTCTATGAGTTTCATCAGTCAATCAATACTTTCTCAAATTCCCACACCTCTCCAATCCTGCTGTTCCTTCTTAAGAGAGACTATAATATACATTTGGGCTGGTGTTAATATACTGGTGGAAGAATTAAAGAGTAATGATGGGGAAGCAAAATCAAGGTGTGTTTTTTTGCCAAACATTTCATTTCTTATCATCCTATACTGATGGCTAAAATATCAAAAACTCCTTTCTTAGATAGAAGCTAGGGAACACAAAATATTGGCTTCAATTATTTTTTACATCTTTATGATGCGCAGAAACTTGATGAGTTTCTGTGACCACCCGAGTCATTGGCTTGTACAAGGACAAGTTATTATTTGACTGCCTGTCGTGGTTTAACTTCAGTCGGCAACTAAGCACCACGCAGCCGCTCGCTCACTCCCCCCCACCCGGTGGGATGGGGGAGAGAATTGGAAGAGCACAAGTTAGAAAAACTCGTGGGTTGAGATAAAAACAGTTTAATAATTGAAATAAAATGATAATAATAATAATATGATAATAATAATAATAATACACAAAGCAAGTGATGCACAGTACAATTGCTCACCACCCGCCGACCGATGCCCAGCCAGTTCCCGAGCAGCGGCCCCCCCGGCCAGCTTTCCCCAGTTTATGTACTGAGCATGACGTCACATGGTATGGAATGTCCCTTTGGCCAGTTTGGCTGTGCCCCCTCCCAGCGTCTTGTGCACCTTCAGCCTTCTCAGTCGGTAGAACATGGGAAGCTGAAAAGTCCTTGGCTAGTGTAAGCATTACCTAGCAACAACTAAAACATCGGTGCGTTATCAACTTTGTTCTCATCCTAAATCCAAAACACTGTACCAGCTACTAGAAAAGAAATTAACTCTATCCCTGCCGAAACCAGGACACTGCCCCCATGGGCAGCAGTGGCCCTGACTCCCAGGAGCTGATAGGCAAGTTATCAACATTCAGCTTCCAGAAGGAACCGGAGGAACTCTCTTGCTGAACCAAATAGTTAACCACGTTTTGCTTCCTTGGAAGCAGCGGTTTAAATCCTGATTTGTGATGAATTGTTCTGTGCATTTTCTGGCATTTGTTAGAAATCTATCAGTGGGATCCGACATCTACATCAAGACAAGACACTACTCAGATGATCAAAAAAGACAAAGAGCTTTGCACTAGCCTGCATTCAGATCGACCACAAAGATCCTACATTCAGATTTTGCTGGCAGCTTGCTTAGAAGAGGAAGCTCAGATTCACTAGCAGAATTGCTTCAAAATATCATTTATTATATATAGTGTCTGTGTCCATTTCCGTGTCCAAAACAACAGTGAATTACAGTTGCACCATGATAATAACAAATCAGATGGTTGGGCGGGCCATTGAATACCATCGTGCTGTGTTTCACAAAGACTGGCTCAATGGATGCCTTTCTTATGACCGCAGCTTCCAGGCATTATCAAGTACAAATTGAAGTAATAGTTGATTGTAGCATTTTGCTAAATCTATGACAAACTTTATAAAATATAACAAATACATGAAGATCGATAAAGCAACTTTCTGTTCTTCTTTCTCTCTTTTATTTATTTATTTGTTTCCTGTGTTAGATAAATCCAGTCTTTTCAGTGCTCCATGTTAATTTACATTGTCTTACTCTTTTATATTTGTCACTCTATACTGGACCTTCTCAATTTCTTGTATTTTCATTTTAAAAAGACAGTTACTGATGTTCTTGATTCAATCTTTGTCTGTGATTCACCATGATGCTCCCAAATTTTTCTACTGTGCTACTGCCTCACATCTGGTTCCTTATTAGAATGCCTGTACAAAAATTTAACAAATTTATTTTGTAGCATTTTGCCAATGCATCAAAATAATTTTGAATGATAGGTCCGGTCTTGTAACCTCTCCCAGATCAGTGTAAGAAGCATACTATCTTCCATCACTCAGATAGTTAATTACAATATTGAATAATTTCAAAGTTGGAACAATTAATTTTATCTGTTTTATCATTTTGGCATTGAAATTTTTTAACTTTTCTGAGTGAGCTTTTGCAACAGGCTGTGCATTTGCTTTGTAGTAATTTCATCTGGGCAGTATTTTCACACCTTATGAGATGTCATTTGAGACAGTGTCAAAAGCTTTACCACAATCTCTGTATATCACACCCACTGGGCCAATTACCCTGTCAATGATATCAATTGTATTGGTTTGATATGATTTGTTCTTGACAAATCCATGTCCTCTGTTTGTTGACACCTTATTATCCTTTAGGTGCTAGCAAGTGGGATATTTAATAATTTGTTCCAGTCTTTCAGTTATAAAATTAGACTGTTTGATTATTATCTTTGCACTTTTCTTCTTGCTTCCTTAAGGAGTCTTTAATTCTATATTTATCTGAAAAAATCCCTTATTCTGTAACTCCCTCTCCTGACTTATTCTTACCATATTTTAATTGTGTTAATTATTTGTTCATCACAAATTTTCATGCTTGTGTAAAGAATTACATTGCCTAAAGCATATTTCCTGAGCCTTTAGTTTTTCACTGAATCAATGGGGCTATAACATCTTTCACTTTTCTCTCTTCTTTGCAGTATCTGTATTTTTTTTGTCTTCACTGTCCATTGCTAGGTACAATATTGCTTACTAGCCTTTTTGTTTGGTGTGCTGCATGGTTTTACTTTGATTTTTTTTTTCCCTGTTCCTTCATTTTTTAAAATATCTTTTCATTTTTTCATAATTTAAAGAGCTTCTGTTGATGCCATGCTGGTCACTTATTTCCTGTGTTTATCTTTTCCCTTATTAGGATGGTTTGTCTCACTTTCTTGAGCAATTTCCAGATAATAAAATATTCCCCAAATTAATTTCCCTCCTTTAAAAGTCCCTATCATGGTACCAGTTTCCCAACTCTGTTGAGGCTTGTCACAGCTAATCTGTTTTCTTGTCTTTTTCATAGTAACATGAACACTAACATCTTGTGAACTATTTCATACTTTTTCTTTCATAACCAAATATTGCACCCATAATCTAAATGATCCAGCTACTAGTAATTTCACAGAATCATAGAATCACAGAATGATTTGGGTTGGAAGGGACCTTTAAAAATCATCTAGTTCAACTCCCCTGCCATGCGCAGGGACATCTTTTACTAGATCAGGTTTCTCAAAGCCCCATCCAACATGACCATGAACACTTCCAGTGATGGGACATCCACAGCTTCCCTGGGAAACTTGGTCCAGTGGCTCACCACCCTCATTGTAAAAAACTTCTTCCTTATGTCCAATCTAAATCTACCCTCTTTCAGTTTGAAGCCATTGCCCCTTCTTCCATCACTACAGGCCCTGGTAAAAAGTCTCTCTCCATCTTTCTTATAAGCCCTCTTTAAGTACTGGAAGGCTGTGGTAAGGTCGGAGTCTTCTCTTCTCCAGGCTAAATAATCCCAATTCTCTCAGCCTTTCTTCATAGGAGAGGTGTTCCAGCTCCCTGCTCTTTCTCGTAGCCCTCCCTTGGACCCGCTCTAACAGGTCCATGTCTCTCTTGGGCTGGGGGCTCCAGAGCTGGACGCAATACTCCAGGCAGGGTTTCACCAGAGTGGAATAGAGGGGACACAATCACCTCCCTTGACCTGCTGGCCATGCTTCTTTTTATTCAGCCCAGGTTACAATTGGCTTTCTGGTCTACAAATGCACACTGCCGGCACATATCCAGTTTTTCATCCACCAATTTCCATTGACTCTAAAAAAACCCACATTCCATGACTGACCCATTCCAACTTGATACACTGTTTTCTCAAAAGATAATCAGAAGGTATATACTTCTACAGGAAAGATCATCACAGCATAAGAGTTTCATCTGTTCTTGTCATCAGAAAACAGCTGAAATTTTAATCATTCCTTACATTAAATAGTAACCAACCCTTAGATTAAGCAACATTAACTACAAAGGCTTTTCTCTGTATTATTCAGTAGTTTCTAAATAACTACCTGTTATCTGTTAACTGGTCCCTAAATAACTGTTATCCCAGTCTTCTTGCATGGGAAGCTGCCAGAAGGAAAATTTAATTGTAGACGAAGGAGAAGACTTATTTTTCTAGACAAAAACGTTATGTTGGAGAATTTTGCTCACTGTTATTTCTATCTGTAATACGTGAATATATTTACAAAATAATGTACAAAATAAATCCGTTTGATCAAAAGTACGATGTCTAATGACATTCCAAAGGATAGAGTCACTATTATGTTATGACTGAAAAGTATTACAGTTTCTAGTCTTTTCAATGAGCTTAGTACCTTCCTGACTTTTAAGTATATTAAACGTTAATGCAGAAAGAAAAACAAAATGAAGCCAGGTCATTGGATACCATATTAATTAAAAGCTTTGCTACTTGGTATATTTGGTATAAGGGACTTGGTTATAGGTAGGTAATACCTACATTATCTTGCTTCTATCCCAGAAGAAGATATTTTGTGCTTTTATTTATTCAGCAGTAGATTAAAAAGATTAAGGGGATAAAACAGTTAGTGAAGAGTTAGAACGGGAGAGTTTTGATACTAGATATTTTGATAAGACACTTGCAGGGTTAATTCATAGTAGTAATATAACAAATGACATAATGCTGATGTAAATTAAAGTGGGCAACCAATAGAGATTGACTCCCTGATTGTACTGTGGGAAAGGAATTAAATACTAACTTTTTTTAACCATTAACGGGTAGGTGGATGAATGATGACTTGTTCTGAAATTTAATGTTTTCTTTCCTAGAACTCATACAGAAAGCCATATGACTTTTCACTAATGATTTTTCTTAGATCATTAAAAAATTCTGCCCAGAAGAAATTGTGATTTTTTTTTTTTTTTAAGTTCTGTTTTACATGTAGTTTAGATATCCAGATGTAGTACTTTTGTATAGTAAACCTGAACAGGCTATTGTAAATCTAACAACTCTTCACCCTTTGGATTTTACTGAAGTCTGATACTTCCTGGCAGGCTGAGATTACCCATGTGCTGTAGCACACTAGTGTTTCTGTGTAATTCAGGACAAAAAATAGTGTTTGTATATACCTGTAGTATCTCACATAAAGGCTCAAGACCACAAATTTGTTTCTTTACCTCTCCTAAAATCCTGCTCCTCTTCTCAAAACTGAGACATCAATCTCGTGCTCTATGCAGCCTCCTCAGAACAGAACCATACTCATTTGTCAGCTATTCGCAAAACAAGACCATTACACTATGTATGTCATTGTTTCATTGTATATTTCTGCCTTTATAGAGTTTTTTCTGCCATTAATACAGAAAGGTTGTTCTACAGTTTGATAACCTTTACAATGAGCCATGACAAAGATTACTGTTTTAGATCAACTTTTCTCCAAGACAGTATCATCAATATTGAATTATCTTGTTCTGCCAAGCAGAGAAGGTTAACAAGATTGTGAGTACGCAAGCACAGAAGAAAATCCTAGCAGGTTTTGCTTTATGAGTACAATTACTCTGATTTTTAGTAATAAAGCTGATTAACTCATATTTTGCTTTTGATGTGCAGTCATATGATGTTCCCTTGATGACCTCAGGGGTAGGGTGGATTTCCTGAAGGAAGGACTAGTGTGGTGCTCATTTAGTTCTTTCCACATTATGCTCCCAGATATGGAGTAACTACCTGTGAAATCAATCTTCAAATTTTTAGTCCCTGATGCCCCTCCAACTTCAAAGACCCCATTTAGACAAGGGCTGTATCTACCCAGAGGGATGACTCTAACAGAAAAATAAGTCTCCATCTGAAAAATTTTTTGCCCTGACGTGTACATGAGAAGTTATGTTGAATATAATAGCTTTATGCTATATAGAGAAAAGTTGGCTTCTCAAGAATTGCCTGGAAAAAGCTTTGAATAACAGTTTGGACAATTATTGAGAATGATGGACCAGAGTCCTGGGATTCCCTTTAAACTGTGTGAAACTGTGCATGGAATAACTTGCTTATATGAGCAAGATATTCACCTTTGACTCCTAATTACATTTTTTGCTTTTCTCAGGCAGAAGGGCGATAAACTGTAGCTAAGGTGTAATTAAATTATTACTCTGTTAGAACTTCAGCAGAAGACACAACTTTGAGAAGCTCTGGCAAGACTCTGTAAGTGAAATGAAATGCAGAGAACAAAACTCAACCTCAGGTTAGAATTAATATACTCTTCAACTGTATTTAAAATTGTTTTGTGTTGAGAAATTTAACTTTTCTAAAAACAGGTGGATAAATATAGTAATCAAATTTACGTTAATGTGGAATAAAATTATTGCAACTGGTGAACAGCAAAGCCATAATAAGATATATTCCAGATTTCTGCCCCCATTAAATCATACAGAGTACTCACTGGAAGCAAAACAAAACTCCATTCTACAGCATATTGGCAGGGGTCCAGGGCAAAAACAGAGGGATGACTCTAACAGAAAAATAAGTCTCCATCTGAAAAATTTTTTGCCCTGACGTGTACATGAGAAGTTATGTTGAATATAATAGCTTTATGCTATATAGAGAAAAGTTGGCTTCTCAAGAATTGCCTGGAAAAAGCTTTGAATAACAGTTTGGACAATTATTGAGAATGATGGACCAGAGTCCTGGGATTCCCTTTAAACTGTGTGAAACTGTGCATGGAATAACTTGCTTATATGAGCAAGATATTCACCTTTGACTCCTAATTACATTTTTTGCTTTTCTCAGGCAGAAGGGCGATAAACTGTAGCTAAGGTGTAATTAAATTATTACTCTGTTAGAACTTCAGCAGAAGACACAACTTTGAGAAGCTCTGGCAAGACTCTGTAAGTGAAATGAAATGCAGAGAACAAAACTCAACCTCAGGTTAGAATTAATATACTCTTCAACTGTATTTAAAATTGTTTTGTGTTGAGAAATTTAACTTTTCTAAAAACAGGTGGATAAATATAGTAATCAAATTTACGTTAATGTGGAATAAAATTATTGCAACTGGTGAACAGCAAAGCCATAATAAGATATATTCCAGATTTCTGCCCCCATTAAATCATACAGAGTACTCACTGGAAGCAAAACAAAACTCCATTCTACAGCATATTGGCAGGTCTCAGAGGCCACAAAGAAGCAAAGTCATATATTAAAATGCTAAGAGGATTATAAAGATGATGATGATGATGATGATGATAAGTAGAAAAAGGGTAATGTCTGCAATTTTGGAGTCTTTCCACCCGCTCTTGCTGTATATGTAAAAAGAAACATGGGCAGCTGGCACACCAGTTGGTTTATATTTGCGACACCCAAAGCAAAGAAAGTTTAGACTAAAAAGAATTTCTGTTAACACTAGCAGCAACTCAGAATCCAAATGATGATTCTTGTACTTTGTCTCTTGAGTAGATTAATACTACAATTAATGAAAAAGAAACTGAATAAGTGGCCTTCTTTCTTTGCATTTTAATTACCTCATTTTAGTTCTGTTGTTTCCAGAAACACAGTTTTCTATAAGGATAACAAAATGAACACACTGAATTTACATTAGTATGAACAGATTCTTCACAATGAAAAAAATAAAAGTCATCTTCTGTCCTGCTCAGTACCAGTGCTTGCAGTTTCTGGAAACCCAAAGAACAGTTCAAAATACCATTTCCAAAGGAACACGTTGTTTTTCTTCGTTAGTGAAAGCTAGCTTCCCACTTTTAGGAATTTAGTAGTTGGTGATTTCTTGAACCAGAAAGTGTTGAAGCAGCTGCTTCTCTCATTTTCACCAAAACCACCATCCAAGCCACCACCTCGAAAAATATGTAATTAATACAAGATTAAAGCTACAGCTTTCTGAAGAAAAATGTACTGAGTCCTCTGGCAGGCAGCTCTAGCTAACAGGATAACAACCTTCTGTGCAGTCTTGCTGTGTGTTGAGTTTTTGATGGGTCATAATTGTCATATGATTTTTCAGGGTTCAAAAGTGGGATCCCACTAAAGCTTTCTTTAGAAGTAATGGAGAAAAATAGATTCTTTGAAAAGAGAGCTGTTCAGTTTCAGATGTCTGCTTTAGGATCAGAAGACCTACAACCTAGAAATGTTCCTTACTTTCACTCAAAGGGATCTTTTAGAATGACTAACTGTATGTTATAGACATCTACATTTCATAAGATGAAATCCATCCAAGGGGACTACAAGCCACAAGCAGAAATAGTCTTCACAGCTGTTTGCTCATCGTTATATTGTATTCTTTAATAATAGTTCAAAGGAGGATAGGAGAACCTGCCATGGGTACTCATTAGCTCACTGCTGATTATTATATACATTTTTTTCACAGATCTATGATTCTAAAATGAAAGCCAATGTATTAATAACATAAAAGAGGAAAACAGTTTAAAATTATATTAAAATTAATACTTGCTAACCCCTTATCTTAGGGGTTATCATAGGCTACAACTAGAACACTACAAGACAAAGTTAAGGTGATTTATCATACTAACTTCTTGAATAACTTAGATGAAAAGAAAAAATAAAGGAGACCAAGACTTTTGGGGGGCAAATGTAGAACTAAATACAGCTACTAAATGTTGCTAAATGTGCATCCCATATTTATATGCACTTAAAGTTTCAGCATCCTGATGCCTGTCTCTGAAGAATCCTTCTTAGCTTGTGAAAATTAAAAAGAACATTAACTTCTATAGCAAAGAGAAGAGGTGAGACGGAAAGGAAAATGTCAGTGGGATGCTCTATGAAAAGTACAGTACTGTATGCTCCGTATAGTAAGAGGAGTGTGAATAAGGAATGTGAACAAGGGGAGTTAAATCATGTCCTAATTTTGTGAAACTTTTGTAAAAGAGGCTAACTTATTACAATTTTCTTGCCATTTATAACCTTCAGAAAACAGAGAAACTGGTTTTCAATATGTTTGAAAAGGATTCAGACAAACTGTTACATGTCTTCTCTTCTCCTAAAGCTGGTAAGGGTCCTTCTCCCTGTTTCAAACTATTGAGTGTGTATTTTATTTGTCTGGGGTTTGATATTTCATATACCTGCACAGTTTCTTTGAAAACTGCCTTCTGTAATGCCTTGTCTGTTATTTTAAAAGTATTCTTACAAGTCTTTAGGATGATTATTAGGTCATGTAAGTGATCTGATTTTTTAAAAATCTTTTCACTGTGACATTTGTTGTTACTGTGTGATGCCAATGGACAGATGGAAAGTAGAATTAAGTGTCTGCATATAATTTGACATGTAACAGTTCAAATATTTATCTGCATAGGCTTTTGCATAATATCTACTGTCATATATTTTTCATCACTCCTCTCTGTCTAGAAATAATGTGCTTTTAGCTATTACATATGGTTTAATGTAATATTTCAGAAGGGAAAACTGTAGGAATTCTGAACTGAAGAATATTTTTAATTACTTCTGAAAATGAAGAGAACTACTAATTTTTTATCTGGTAGACAATAGTCTTTATGTAACTTTTGAAACTTCTGTCTTAGAAGTTAGGGTAATAGGACAGGCTGCTTTCTACTATTCTACAGGCATTTATTGAGATGCAAGCTCCTTCAGGAGTTTGATTTTGTGTTAGTATGAGCCTTTCATTAACTAAAAAAAAAGTCAAAGAATTTTAGACAGTTTGGGGAATGGCTGGATGCATTTTGAACACTGGATATATGCTGAAGTATGAAAAAAAAATGGTAACATGAGATGAAATGTCTTTGCAGTGTTTGGCTTTTATTTTTGGTGGGGTTTTTTGTTATTGTTTGGGTTCTTTTGCAGAACATGATGCACTGGAAAATCATTTCTCAAATGTTGCCAAACCTAGAATGCTCACCACGTACCCTAGTATATAAAATTTGAGGGTCACTGTGAAAAATTCATAGATTTTATAGAAATCTTTTGAATGGAATGGAATTTTGACATATAACTAAAACAAGATGAGTGTAATGTAAGTAGCAAGAAACATATAAAAATATAAAACCTATTGAACTCTATGATTTACCTTTAGCCATCTATATGCAGCAGCTGAAGAAACATAGTTGTGTACGTTAGCAATAAGGTTTTGCCAAAGACACACTAGTTTTATGTGTAGAAAGGATAAGAAGTGTTCTTATTTGATCTATGACTTTGATCTATTTTTGTGCTTGTTTTCTCTGCAAGATTTCTAGATTTACTCATTTTTGAGTGTCATCCACACTGGGTTGTTACTCACTCTGGTATTTGCCCTTGCCATCTTCTTGTTAACTTCCTCATTCAATCAGATCGACAGTTACTGATGTTAGGATGCTGTCAGGCTGATCCATGATAATGAAGTGAATTTCTTTCACCTATTCTGTGGGAAAAGCTTTATGCAGGGACAACTAAATAAATTGTGAATGACATAAAATACAATTCTGTCATGACATTCCAAATTCTCTTTAGTTAAATAATTAGCTGACTAGGCAACACTGTCACTATCTTTCAGTAAAGCTAGGATCCCTAATTAAATTCACTAAGCAATTTTTGTGGGTGAACATTAATAGTAGAGAATACAGCAGATTATGGTGAAGTTAAAAGAAATTTTGCTGTTGTTTTAGGAGGATTTTATATAATTTTATTTTCTTCTCTGTTTTTGGAACAGCATTAGATATTTATATTTTTTTATCTGCTTAGCGCTCTAGAATCAGAGGAGCTATTCTACCAAGCTGTCTGATTCAGGAAAGAGCTAAACAATCTATGTTATTTGGGGAATTATGCTTGAACATTTAAAGCTTATATTGGTTCCAGAATAGAAATTCAATTATCTGTATTGCCTATGAGGATATTTCATTTCTTTGGAAGCAGAAGAAAATACACAAATTAAACATATAGAGCCATGCAGGGAATAATCCAATAAATCCATTAAACTGGCAATGACTTAATTTCCAGTAATGTATAGGCGTATTATAACACATCACACTAAGAATCCCATACTCAGAAAAGTATAAACATGCAGATTATTTGCATAAAGAAACCTGGCTTTTAGCTGTAATGACCAAATGTTGTTAGTCATGTTAAATTTATTTGCTAGCTTTGTGTAAAATAATTTTGTGGTGGCTGTGATTCTTAGGCAATTCATGTGATTCTTAACTGCCAAGCATTGTTTCCCTTGCTACTTAGTCCTTTCTGTCTTAGCGCCAAGCACTAACCTACTGCCATTACCTTAGCAATATCTCTAGTTGTCTTCCCTGATGTTATCTTATTGTTCTCCACCTCTTCCTTCATACTACAACCATATTTCCTGACACTTTCTGACACGTATCAGTACATGGCCAAGCATCCAACTGAGGACACACATAACTATTCTTGTCCACTAATTCCTTTCTCCATGTCTTGCCTCCTTCTGTTCACACACTTGACAAAGTGATTAACATCTGTTTGCTACAGCAGCAGAATTCAGCTGGTTTTGAAATAAGAGAGAGGCCACCACTCTTTTAGGTGGAACTGTTGGGGAAATCTATATTTCTGCAGCCAATGAATTTTCATTGTCTACTAAGTTTCTCTCTTCTGTAAACCATCAGGTACATAGACTCAGCTGTATGTTGTAAAGACTGTGCCTGGTGTGCTCCATATGAGGGACAAGTGGAGAACTTTTTGGCTTGGGTGACTACCATTTTAACAGAATGAATGAGATGACAAGGTAAAGCTAACTTTCTCCATGTTTATAGCAGAAGACCTTACAGCAAGGAAAAAAAAAGAAAAAAAAACCAAAATATTGAAACAAAGTACAAGTACTGTCCTTTAAAGTCTATGCAGAAAACTCCTTGGAAATCTTGAGATTTGTAGCTGTAAAATGACTTGATTTCCCTGAAATCTCTTAATTTTAAGATTTTAATTTATGTCAGAAGACATAAGTGAACTTTAAAAGGTGTGTGAGAGAGAAACAGAAAATCAACATATTTCATACTGCTATGGCTGTCTCTACAGTTATATATTTATTGGTGATTATGTTTGGATCAGGTGCACACTTCTGAAGTGAACTTTCTAATTGTCCCTGTGTACTACAATTTGGTTCATGCTGCCAAGCCATCTTGGAGAGTGCAAAGTAATTTCTTTCTGATTAAACTAAGCTGGAAGATGCACTCCAGGAATGCATGTAAAGTACTGTAACTGCTAATGAGCATTCAGTCCACTAAAACATACACCTTTTTTTTTTTTTTTTTTTT
>NW_008794211.1:2083849-2093700 GCF_000699145.1 Aptenodytes forsteri | reverse complement strand
TTTTGTTAGACAAAAGTAGGGTGAGGGGGGGGGGGGGGGGGGTTGTTTTGTTTTGTTTTTTTAAGGGTAGGTGAATGTGGTCACTACCTTAATTAGAAAGGGATCAGCTTTTATAATTGTGACTAAGTCAGTGTGCATGTCTTTTTAACTATGTTTTGGACTGAGGTGCAAATTTAAAACACAGGGCTACAGCTCCAGGAAAGAATGTCCTACTTACCCAGGCATAAAGAAAAACAGTACATGAGTCAGAGGATGAAAGACACAGTATTATAAACACAGTCTAAAGACAAAAAAGGAATTAAAAGCACACCAAGTATACATAGAGGGTAAAATGCAGAGAATCTTGAGAAGTGTTCTCTTGCTGCGAGAAATTTACCAGACCTTTAGCATTTGTGTTTACTTTACTAGAGGGGGAAATCCCACGGAAAAAAAAAAAAAAGACTGTCCCAGGTCACAAAGTATATTAGTGAAAATGTAGCATCCAATTTTCCTGGCTTTTAGACAATGTTATTTTTTCATGTCTATTATATTTATTTCTTCTGTATCCCTCTCAGATCATAAATATACTATTTCAATGTCATTTTTTGGTCACTTACTAGCTCAAAAACACAAATAGTTTTTAAATAACATCTTGAGATGTTAGATCAACTATATAGTTTTCACATATGGAAAACTGCCCAAAAATTCTTGTCAGCATACTATGGAGTGTGAGAATCAGAATAAGAATAAAAAAAAAAGTTGGAGAAATGTGATTTAGCTCACATATTGAACTGATCTGTTCCTTGCACATAAGAATAAATCAGCAAAGTCTTGAATCATATGCTCAACTTCAGTCATATTTTTAAAATTGACCTTTTTACATTGCTTATGCCAAACACAGTAAACTTCCCAGTTGTGACAATGACTTTAATTTTTTTGACCTTTATTTGGCCCTCAAAAAAAATGAAATCTGGAAATTTTGGATGATTTAAACACAGAATATTTGTTTTGTTTCAATACTGCATTTTTTAAAGGTTGCTTAAAAATTAACATGAAAAATTATTTATTAAGGACACCTTTCCATGCCAACCCTGCACAAATGTAATTAGAATTCAGATGTTTTTTTTCTATTTTTCTATTGACTTTATTACCATAAATCTCTCTATCTTAAATAAATACAAGATTGAAAGGATACAAATGTTACAAGCACAGTACTGAAACACAAGAACTGCTGCGTTCCAGCCTGATTTCTCACCTTACTGCTCTTGAGAAGCCTTCTGAAGTCAGATTTTAAAAAGTCTTCAGGCACCAAAAAATCCAGGTGCTGTCAAAAGTAATTTTCAAAGCAGCTGTGGTGATTTAGGAATTTTAATTTCTTTTAAACTGCCTTGAGATATCTACCTTAGATGCTTCTGTAAATGCCATCAAGAAAGGGGTGGAGGACAGAGCATTCATTCCAGGTGTGCTGGGCTATTTTAGGAATCTGAACTAAGCTCAATTCTAGAGACTAACGTGGCAGCTTTAGTCCTGCTGGGGTGGAGATGATACCATCAATGCAAATAACCAGTGTGCACCTCAGCTGTAGGTAGTAGTAAACAGAGCAGAAGTTCTGTCTGGCAGGTAAATAAATGCCTTTAAATTGCTGATAAGTGCGGACTACTATGCTAGAGTGGGAAATGCACTGACAAAGGCTTACAGCCTGCATTATTTCATCTCAGCTTTATGTGCCTAAATATACCAGAAAATACAGTCTTTCATCTCAAATATCCTAATGCAATTGTTTACAAATAGACATAGTAAACTGTAAATCTTGGAAATATTTAGTGGTACATATATTTGAAAATTCTGTCTAATTTCCTTTCTGTGTGAGTGTGTTTGTTACACAGCAGCCATCTCTCATAGTGCTGTTAATGAGTGTTTGCTGAAGCTGCTGAAGTTCACATACAACATAAAGATTTTTTGTCATAAAAGTATCTTTCTTGTACATACGAAGGGTTTGTGTGTGCTTGTGCATTTATGTGTATGTGAGTATTTCCATATTCAACAGTGACTATGATATATTTTTATATATGTATATACTCATATATATGAAAATATGTATACATGTATATGTATAAGCACACACATAAGAACTCTAAATAGCAACATATATCTCTAAATACTAATTCAAAAAGTCTAATCTAGGAAGACATTACTTTGCCCAATCATTGAGGGAAAAATATTAAATTAATTTTCCTAGAGCTGCATCTGATAGTCAATTTCTATTCATGTGAGTGCATGAGGCTAAAGGCAAAAATACCCCACAACACTCACTAGCACTACATATTTTCAAATACTTAATATACAGTTTAAAAAGGTCAGGATGTTATAATTGCGTAGGAGCAAGTTTGTTTCGATTAGCAGTAGTAGGAACATTACTTCCTTTGGGTTTAAAACAGAGCAGCACAAGTTATTATACAAGCTTTGTAAGAGGTCTGTCTGAACTCCCTCTGTCATACAGAATTGTAATAAAGTACAGTGGGGGTAAAATATGTAAGTATTCTGGCAGATGATGGCCTGTGGGTTGTTTCACAGAAAGCACTTCATAATCTTTATTAATGCCTCATTTGTTAACCTTAGTTATGGATAAATCTTTAGATGAATTTTGTGTACTATGCATGCAATGATTTCATGCTTGTGCTGCTACAGAATATCATAGTGTGTAATAAAATATGCATTTTACTTGCTGGGCAGAAAACCATATGTATCAAAGGAACACTCACACCTTTTATTCTGAGATATACTAAGAAGTCAACTTGACAGTATTTCCAGTTGCAAAGAGGGAGACATCCATAGCTACTGTATAGAACTCACTGGGTTTCTCATTGTGCACTAATGAAAGCAATTAAATTTGTCTACTGGCTTCAGGGGTAGAGGATCGAGCTTTAAGGGATCCAGTCTACATTAAGTAGTAGGTTGGCTTCACATCACAACCAAACTGGGGACCTGGTGGGAGAACATCCCAGCTTATTTCTGGTCCATGTGCCCGGTGTGCAGGAGGTGGAAGGAGAGTAGAGTGGAGAAAAGACCCTGAGGGACATTTGATTTTGCTTGATACCAAATGAGGACAAGGCCAGAGCTGCATAGCTGGGTTTAGGTCCTGAGGAACACTTCCAGATTCATCATCTCAGATGTATCCAAAAATGGTTTAGTTTTGTAGTGAGCATGAAGCTCTTAGGTTCCTTAATGCTCTACAGGTCCAAGTTAAGCACTCAGATTTCCTATACAGACCACAAGAGAAGACAGAAGCCTTAAGATATTACAGGAATGGGCATAGTGAGTGAGGAGCTAGCTAAAGCTATTTCTTCAGAATACATTTCTTCTCTATTATTTTATCAGACTGAGTTGTATTTCCAGATCTACCTCGAACCTTGCAATCATGGGTATCTTTAACAGTGCCGGTACGGTTTCATGGACCAATTGACTACTGGCTAATTGAAAATGGTGTATTCCCAGCAGTAGTAATTTAAGCGACTACGGAATTTAATTACTTTATTTACTTTGATGGTAGCTTGAGTGAGAAACTTGAAATATTTTAAATATTATTTTATCTCTCTAAAATTTCTGAAAAATACCAAAGATCTTTTGTGTATCTATCTGTTCTCTGAAAAGACAAAAAGTCAGATTTTCCTATGAACTCAATGGGAAAAAAATCAATTAACTCCAGTAATCTGCTTGA
Organism: Aptenodytes forsteri; assembly: GCF_000699145.1. Taxonomy (NCBI): domain Eukaryota; kingdom Metazoa; phylum Chordata; class Aves; order Sphenisciformes; family Spheniscidae; genus Aptenodytes; species Aptenodytes forsteri. The sequence continues at coordinate 2,090,003 of NW_008794211.1, read as the reverse complement.
TTAATAATATTAAACATTCTGAAGTATTCAAAAGCCACTGGCTGTGCTTTTTGATTAGGAAGGGGTAGGTGACAGTAATGGTTTAGTTCTACTTAACTGTGAAGCTAAAGCAGCAAAGTCCCAGAATGAAGCTTCAGTTTCTGTGTCCTGAAGTGTCCATGACTTTACCTATGAACTTGGAAAGGAATATTTCAGCCTGAATATTTAAAAAACACATTGCCAAAATAAAATTTTAAAATTTTTATTTAAAAATTTACATTATTAAAATGTAAATAAAAAAGACTAAAAATAAAGAGCTTAAATTTAGATTTGTTGTTTCTAACAGCATGTTGGAAAGCAACTTTTGGAAATATTTAAATGAAATACTACTACAGTAAATTGTTAAATTCCCTTGAGATGTGTAAATGGCTGTGCCATATTAAAACTAAGAAATTATTGCAGAAACAACTTCTGGTTTGATTTAATTTAAAAAATACCAAGCAATTCATGTGTAATTACAGTTTTAGCACAATTTCTAGTCATACCAATTTTTGTAGTTACAGTTTCTACGCTATTTCTCAATTCAAGAGTTCATAAATATATTTTTCCAGTGTTTGTAATCTGCTGTGTATGTAATTTTCACATTTTTTTCTCCTGTCACCGGAATATTAACAACACTCAAGGATATCATTTTCCAATAGAACATATTTTGAAGCACTATCATGTGGTTTCCTAGGAAGATAATGCTGAAATAGATATACTTTGCATATCAATTCAGCCACTGTGACTCTGACTCAGGTCCTGTGAATTCTGTGAACACATATTTTGTTAGAAAGTCTATCCGAATCCCTGACTTACATGGCTCTACTGTTTAAGACACTAGATCGGCATAAGGCTGATCTAGTACAGGTCTCCAAACAAAACTGTGATGAGTGGCCTAAAATGTGAAATCACATTGCTTCTGGCATGTCTTCAGTTAAAAATCAGGTGGTAAAGGAATATGCTATTGCCCACATAAAAAAATGATAATTTTGAAAAGTTTGGTTACTGCTGACCTGGATAATATTTGCAGCAGCTCTATCTAGCAAAACATTGGCAAGTATTCTTCAAGTGTGAAATATTCACAATTTCCTTCATTTTTCCTTCTAAAGAGTTTTCTGATATACATAAAATCATGTTCTGGTTCCAAAGAAAGGCCATCCCTTTTCTTCCTACCTCAAAAAATACTAATACTGAATACTATTATTTTTAAATGGAGATGGTAAAATGAATTAAATGTGTAGCACCTTTGAACGCTATGGCTCAAAGGTCTTCATAAATGTCGCCTTCAATTTCCCCATTTTACTCTGGAGCACAGTGACACTGAAAGTAGTCAAGTAGCTTTTTGTAAAGACCTGACTCCAAATTCAAGGAATTAACAATTCATTATGTTTTTAATGTGATACTCTACAATAGCAGTTAAGAATAGATCTTAATTCTCATGACTCACAGTCTCATCAACAGAAAGCAGCTGTTACATCACTACTGACAGCAAGTGCCAGAATTCACTAGCCCTTAAAAACGTGAATGCTATGGTCTGGCAACAGTGTGGAAACCATCACCAGGTTTTTTGTAGTGAACCCAGAGGGTTGTCTTTAAATGGACTTTTGCTCACATTTGTCACTAAAGGCACAGAACTAAAGTCAAAGCCTCAGACAATGTTTTGAAAGTATACCTTTATAGTTCTGACAGACTTAACTGTCTTACAAAGAGTCATCAATCATGAACATTTAAAATCTTTGAAAATATATTAGTGTCTTTTCATTTCAAGCTTCTTTTTGGTATCTAAATGCTTCATTGTATTGTAGAGTGGTAGTAATAGATGAACTAAAATGCCTCTCTGGTGGCCTGTTGTCGTTGTTTAATCTCAGTCAGCAATCAAGCACCACACAGCCGCTCGCTCACTCCCCCAACCAGTGGGATGGGGGAGAGAATTGGAAGAGCACAAGTGAGAAAAAACTCGTGGGTTGAGATAAAAAACAGTTTAAAAATTGAAGTAAAATGATAATAATAGTAATATGATAATAATAATAATACACAAAGCAAGTGATGCACAGTACAATTGCTCACCACCCGCTGACCGATGCCCAGCCACATGGTATGGAATGTCCCTTTGGCCAGTTTGGCTGTGCCCCCTCCCAGCTTCTTGTGCACCTCCAGCCTTCTCAGTCGGTAGAGCATGGAAAACTAAAAAGTCCTTGGCTAGTGTAAGCATTACCTAGCAACAACTAAACCATCGGTGCGTTATCAACTTTGTTCTCATCCTAAATCCAAAACACTGTATCAGCTATGAGAAAGGAAATTAACTCTATCCCTGCCGAAACCAGGACACCTGTTTTTCTGTTAGCTTGCCTTTGCAGCAAGAAAATACTTTCTGCTTGAGAACTTCTGGTCTAGAAGACTAGAGCCTACTCTAGGGAACTGGAGAGAGAACCACGTGGTGCTAGTTTGATCCAGTTTCCTTCACTGCCACTCTTCACAGACTATATCAGACAACGGTTAAATGAGAACACCAAAATACTAGCACGAGTTATTATTACCTAACACCTAAACATCAAAGGAATCTGTTCCTGTGTGGTTTGTTCAAAGTAGGGAAAAGAAAAGTGATAGTAGGTTTAGGAGCTTTCCCTGTGCCTTTCTATATTTATTCAGGGGAGGTTTAGATTGGATGTGAGGAAAAATTTCTTTACTGAAAGAGTGGTGAAACATTGGAACAGGCTGCCCAGGGAAGTGGTGGAGTCCCCATCCCTGGAAGTATTTAAAAGACGTGTAGATGAGGCGCTTAGGGACATGGTTTAGTGGGCATGGTGGTGTTGGGTTGACTGTTGGACTCAATGATCTTAGAGGTCTTTTCCAACTTTAAAGATTCTGTGATTCTATTTATGTTACAGCTCAGCAGCAGACATGAGAACCAGGCTGTTGTCCTTGCTTGTGCTGAGGATCAGAGAACTTAATGATAAATTCAAACAGAGTTTTAAAAGGCAGTGTTGCAAAACCTAATTTTTAGGCAACGCTTGTCTCCCAAAAGTGAAATTTAGAAACTGAGTGGGTGACTAGGACTCTATGGGGTGGACTCTAGAGTCCTACAAACAGTTGCCTACACAAAGAGTTGCAGGTTAGGACCTACCTTGTCATTACAATCTGAAGAGATGTCTGCAACTACACAAGAACAATGAACAAGAATTCTTCCCTGAGGGTTATCCTTTCCTTTGTCCATTGCTACAGTATTGCTGTCTATACAGTGTATTATCAACTGTACAAAGACCACAACTTAATTCACTCCATAGCCTGGTGGTAAGACAGTTCTTAGGGGGTAAATGGGTTCAAGATTGTGTATTTAATCAAATATAATTTAACATAAGATACTCTTTAGGAACTGACATGAAAGATGCCAGAGAACAGTAGAAAAAGTGCATGTCTCTCTCGTCTCTTCCCAACCCAGGACTCCCTTTTGAACCAGGAGGAAGTACAGCAGAATGGTCTGATAACAATCTTAAAAAGGCTTCTACCCAGCCTCACATATACCCATGCATAGAAATAGAATGCATTGGCAAGATCTCTAGCCTATTGCTGTTTCATGCCTCATTCTCCTCATTAACATGATCAGTGATTGGAAACAGTTAGCCAAATGAATGGTCTCACTCTTTATAACGAAGCTAGCTTTGCACTTGTGAGCTTTTTGCAATTAGTCTCTCAGTATGATTCTCCAGTTCATAATGTCTGCCTGGACTTGGTCCACACACAATATAGAGCTGGATTCAAATGTCACTGCAAGTACTGGTTGGGGATTCTCATTTTATCAGACTTCAGAGCTGGCAGTGCAGCTTTCCAGACATGTTCTTTAAAACAGAAGATGAATAAGCTATAATGGCCTTGGATATGTGTGAAGTCACACATATTTGGTGCTATAGACAAGAAAGGTATGATTATAGGTTAATTCTGGATGTTTGGGGACAGACTTGTCTAGGCTTATGGGTAAGCTAAAAGCTGGAATCTGTCCTAGTTAACAGGGAAGAGATGGCTTTGTCAGCTCCAAACTATTTTCTTCGTAGCCCTATTCAGACATACATAAAGTAATTCATTAGCATAATAGCAAAAAAAAAAAAATTTCCCCAAAAGAGTAAAAAAAATATTTTATACCTTCTAAAAGTGTTGTGTGGTTTTGTTTTTTTTTTTTAATTTAGTTTGAATAGCATATCCTTAATGGGTCTGTTAGCTTCAAAAGGTGACATTGTATTTACATTTTACTGAATCTCTTACTGCCAACGTATTTTAAATACTGGCATTGTATACTTTGTCTTTCCTCAAACTTTATAGTAAATTCTCTTTTTATCATGTGATAACTGTAAATATCAAACATAAGGACTTTGTTCCTACACGGCAGCAAAAGACAGTCTTCAGTCTCAGTGCTTGATTTATTCTGTGATCAAGTAACCATGGTGGGAGCCAGCAGTCAACAGCTGTAGAACTGGCTACAAATGTAATGTAAAGCAAGAATGTGCTTTCAGTTGATCTTCTTTCTGATCTGAAACTTCCAAATTGCTTCTGTAGTATGATTTCCTCATGCTCTCCTGTGAAATTAACAAGTTTTGTCAAGAATTCATTGACATTAAAAGTTCAAGAGGACAGCTGTTTTTCTATCTGTTGTGGTAACGTAACTCTGTCATGCACAGATTTTACATGAATGAAGAAAAATTCTTTTACACAAAAAGTGTTCATTTATAATGATTCTTCTCCTATTGTATTTTCCTTCCTTGAGTAAGATTCATAAATTAAGTTATATTGAGTTAAACACCAACATCTTCCTTACATGGTTTCAAGTCATGCACTGTTGACTAATGTCACTGATAATTTGACATCTGCAGCACAGTAATACCTCAGGCAATATGCTAATGTGCATTTATTCAACATTGAACCTACTTTTTTCAGATGTTATCTGAGAATGAAAGTATATATTATAAAATAGCTGAATCATGTTATTTCCCTGATTTTTTAAAAAATTGTTTTACTTATTCTCATTTGAAAAGTAATAAGGAGCAGCATAAACAGAAAAGACCCTAGGGTTTTTTTTTTTTGGTGTTTTTGTCCTTGTTTTTGAGGTGATGGGTTTTTCTAATGTGGCAAATATAATTTTACAGTTTTTATTTTCAATAGATTAAAATAAAAAAAAAATCTTTGTGGATGCCAGAAAAGACAGAGAAATCTCATACACATCTCAAATGTGTCAGTATAGACATCATACAAGATTATACAAAGTATCAGAGGTACTCCAACATAAAACCAATAATCTATGTAATTTGGAAAAGTTTTTAGCAGCTTTTTGTCTCCATACCTCTATTAATGAACTTTATCTAAGGAAGACAGGCAATAAGACATCAGACAAACTAGCATTCAGATTAAAATTTGCCAAAAACTATGAACAGTAGACAAACTGGCAGTAAATTATATCTGTGTTTTTTAATATCATGGCTGCTGCTTCCTAAAGACCATTTGAGAACTACAATGAAAGGAGGGAAACAGAGGATATTAAAGGAAGGTGGATTATGCACATTTCTAAATATCATTACCTGAGAGAACCTGTTTTCTCCTGACAAAGGAAAAACTAGTGTCTGGGAGTCAGTTCTGTTTTACTTGACTATTGCAGGATGATTAATAGAATAACTTTTTATTATTCATGATGTGTGAAACTTCAGTTATCTTAGGATCTGAAAATGTTTGAGTAGAGTGCACTCTGTTTACCTGATCACTGGAAATGTCAGATGTGAGGATCTGAGCTGAAAGGAAAGAAAGAAAGAAACTGCATAATTTTTCTAAATAATTAAGATTTACCATATGAAAGATGGACGAGATTAGGACCAAGAACCACAACAAACTGACTAATTATTTTAATTTACCTTAATTTATACAGTTTGAAATATCATCTTTATAAAGTAGGGAAAGGAAATTAAATGTGTTTCAAAACTGTTCTTTAAAATGCACTGTTATAGAAATGCTCAGGTGAGTACTTAATCTGCAAAGTCTTCAAAATTCAATATTTTGCATATGTTGAGAATTCTTTGAGAAACAGCCAAACTTCGTTAACAGGCGGGCGATCTTTTTGAACAGCACGCAAAGAGTGGTCATAGTTTTCCTATAG
>NW_008794211.1:2066609-2083188 GCF_000699145.1 Aptenodytes forsteri | reverse complement strand
GTTCTGTTTTACTTGACTATTAAAGGATGATTAATAGAATAACTTTTTATTATTCATGATGTGTGAAACTTCAGTTATCTTAGGATCTGAAAATGTTTGAGTAGAGTGCACTCTGTTTACCTGATCACTGGAAATGTCAGATGTGAGGATCTGAGCTGAAAGGAAAGAAAGAAAGAAACTGCATAATTTTTCTAAATAATTAAGATTTACCATATGAAAGATGGACGAGATTAGGACCAAGAACCACAACAAACTGACTAATTATTTTAATTTACCTTAATTTATACAGTTTGAAATATCATCTTTATAAATAAAGTAGGTAAAGGAAATTAAATGTGTTTCAAAACTGTTCTTTAAAATGCACTGTTATAGAAATGCTCAGGTGAGTACTTAATCTGCAAAGTCTTCAAAATTCAATATTTTGCATATGTTGAGAATTCTTTGAGAAACAGCCAAACTTCGTTAACAGGCGGTCGATCTTGCTGAACTGCATGCAAAGTGTTGCAATTGTTCACCTATAGACCTTCTTACATTAGTATATTGTTGACATTGATCTTAAATAATGTAAATAAGAACATGTTTTAAAAATAAATGTAATTTAATTCATATTAAAATCAATAGAATGCACTAATCAAGCTTACATTTCTACCTTCAGCATGAAGCTTCAAAAATATCAACCTTCTCTCTAGCTTTTGTAACTATTGAAGTCCTTCAGTGTCATATTTTTATATGCCTATTCTATCCCTAATGGATGCAAAAGAAACCTTGCCCTTTTGATTTTTTTTTTTCTTAAGGAAAAAAAAGAATTTTCCAAGAGAAAAAACATGATTGGCTTTGTTATTTGACTTTGCCACTTGATAAGAATTGTTAGCCCACTAAAATTTAGTCAGAGACCCACAGCTGTAATAAAGCCATACAGTTTTTGACTTATATGTGTCCAAAACTGATCACATGCTGGATGTGAAAGCATTGACACTGATTTTCTGGTATAGTCATAGTTTTTAATCTTATTCTCTTGCTCAGATTTTATACATTGAAAATGTTTTTGCTTGTTTGGCTACATAAGCAGATGTTTTCAATCAGCATAATGCTGATAATGATAACCCATTACTTCTGCAAGATATTGCAGTAAATTTAGAAGCTAACAATGTATCTGAATATGGTTACTCAGAAAAAAAAAAAGAATTATCTTCTGAAGGATGAAAAATAAAGTTGAGATTTCATTCTGCAGAGGACAAAACAATGAACACTTAAAAAATCACAGAAGTGATGTTTTAGCACCTAAGGATGCATCAGATTTAAAGACTCATTTTGTCCTATGCTGGCGGGGAACTGGCAGCGAAGTAAGTCCTCATTTTGCTTTGTTTGCGCACACAGCTTTTGTTTTACCTATTAAACTGTCTTTGTCTAAACCCACGAGTTTTCTTGCTTCTACCCTTTTGATTCTCTCCCCCATCCCACAGTGGGGGGAGTGAGCGAGCAGCTGTGTGGGGCTGAGCTGCCTACCAGGGCTACACCACGACAACATGTTAAACACTGTTCTTTTGACACTTCTTATCTTTCCGCTTCAGTTGTAAGACCTATTTTTTTCCGGAAACAAGGGAGTATACAGAGGTCGTATTCTTTGTCCATAGCTGTAACGAAAAAGTTAAAAAGCATTCTGGAAACTCTAACTCTGAGATTTCAAGGAATGTTCTGAACGTCTGAAGCCTGGAATTACACGAACACGTAAGCTTCAGCACATTGGAAGAGAGGGCTTGTCCTTACTTGCTTATCATTACATGCTGCATATATTTGTATAGTTATAAAAACAAATTACATGCTGCATATATTTGTATATTTATAAAAACAACATAAATTTCCCCACTTAAATATAACAAGATATAAAGATAAAAATAATTTCCTTTAGAGAATATTGTCTTCCCTTTTTAGATACAGTTATTGCTTTAGTAATTACAAGGTCAATTAAAAGTCAACATGAAATGAGAGCAATATGCAAGAGCAGCTAATATTGACTAAACTACTTGAAACACATTGTTGAAAAGTTCTCAAACCTACAAACAAAAACTCTTTCAACTACATAAATAAAAGAAGAATGATGGAAGTGTGGTATTTGCATACATCAGATAAAATATCTGTAGAAAAGATACTAGTTAAACAAAGTGATGACACAGAACCAGGTATAGTTCTAGCTTCTTAGAGGTGAACATATGTTACTTTGAAAATATCTTTAAAAATCTAATAAAGCACTAAAGCACCTAGCATAAATCCTTGAACCTATGGATGTAAGCAGAAGTCCAGATGACTTCAGAGGAACCCTTTTTCCCCAATTTTACAAAGCTATTTTATCCTATTCTTGCACTGTAATTTGCCTCCAGCCCACAGTAGCTATTTCTGCTCTCCCAAACCCTCTCCATGGTTTTGCATATCATATGCCTTACCTGACTCCTTTACAGCTATATTTATATAAATCCTATATTTGGTGGGCTTGGGTTTACTGAGCCAACAGCAGCTCCGCTGTCAGTCCTTGCTTGTGGCTCGCGCTAGGTACGTTTGTGATGCTGTTTGACAAAATAAAACTCAGAACTGCTAGATACTCTGGATGCCTTCGGGCCCATCACAGATGATAGATTTTTTAGCCAATAGTTCCTGTTTTTAGGATTCTAGAACAGGACACATTTCCTGATGTGTACAAATGGAGTGTGAGGTATGAGCCTTGAAGAGTTCAACACCTGTTTTGGAGGACTTAAAAAAAACCAGGTTAGTTACCAGTTGGTACGTTTCCAATCCCTGTTCAGAAGAGTTTCAGACTGATAGAGTCTCTACTCAGGCACGTTTGCCTTTTTTTAAGCTTCAGTCCTAGTGGCTATGTTTAATTGCAGCATTGTACACCTGCCTACACTGCCTACCCAGTATACATTTTGCTGCATGTCAGCTCATGTCAAAAAAAGACGGCGGTGTGCATCTAATTTCCACTGGCAGTAGGCTGCAGGGTATGTGGGCTGTAAAGCACTGCTGAATGTACTTACCTGAAAAATAAAACAGTTAGAGTGGCCAGAGGCAATGTATCCCAGCAGAGTTTTACAGTCCTAGACTGAGTCTGCTTTCTGTTTTCTGGGAACTTTTCTAACTCTTCAGAACTATTTCCAAAATCATTAATTTTGGGGCAAATGTGAGCTCAGCCTAAGTTAAAGTTATACTGGAGACCATACCTTGCCTCAATAATATTGTTAGCTTACTGTTCATTCCTTTTCCACATTATTGTCGTCATTGTCCCACACTTCCAGTAGTTCCAAGAGGTATGTACAACATTACTGTACATACATGAAGTTACTGCCAATGTTTCAAGAAAATGTAGAAGTTTTGTTTATGGGTAAGATAAAATGACAAAAAGGAGAATAGTTATTACTTAATACAAAGAATCAGTAGCAGTCTGGATAGATATTCTGTTTTGGCTAAATAATTCTATCAATCACATCAATTACTACAGTATCTGTATGCCATCCAGTAGTTAGCTGAGAAAATAACAAATATTTATCACATTCACTTCTATTCTTTTCTATCTAGAAGACTATTTTAACAATAATTTTAATAAATTTACTGCTAGCTTTGTGCTAGGACATAGCAAATCTAAGGACAAGAGATGTGGGAAGCTATGAACAGTGAAAGCTTAATAGGAGAAAAATCAGAGAGGCTAAAATATGTCGAAATATCACTACTTTTTTTTTTTTTCTCTGAAACTATAGGGAATTCATACACTGTGAGTAGAGTGACCAACATTCTAAAATTTTGTATTATGGAAAACCCGGGTTATGTAAAGTTATTTACATGGCAATCTATTAAATTAAATTTAAACTAATATTTTTGACCATTCTGAAAGACAGCCATCTAGACATGAAGTCAATTTGTTAGCTCAGAATGTCAGAAATACACTGCTAAATTGGAGGGTTTATATGGTATATTTGACTTTTGTACCCCAAGAGAGTGAATTTGTCCTGTTTTTCTTCAGTAGAAAGACTAGCCTTCAACTCTGTCAGGAACCTATTTCTTTCATTCACTCTTAAGTTTTTTACACCACTATTAATCAATTAATACTCTGGCAATACACTTGCTTGACACGTTCTGATTCAGCCATGGCCGTGGACATGCCATCTTTTGATATTTGCCGCTCTTTTACAGTGCTTTTCTTATATTCTGCTTGTCTTCCACAGGCTTTTTTTTATTATTATTATTTTTTTGCATATTCTACAGAGTCATCTTTTTGACTTCCAGGCGTATAAAGAAGAATTTAGTCTGAAGGTTTCAAGGTCTCCAAGAGTTTTTACTCTACTATTTGTGCAGTTTATGTTTTGTTGGTATGGCTTCATATTGAGATAACTTATTTAATAATTGAATAGGTATCTATTATAATTGAAATAATCAAGTATGCAAACAAGAGATTACTCTCAGCAGTACAATTATGTTCCAGTCATTCACATTTTAAAGTCGTATTTCTAAGGCTTTTGAGTTTGGAATTTTTATTCTAATTTTCTGCTTGCATATTTCTGTAAACTTCAGCTTCTTCGGCCTCAAGAAATCCTTGACCTAATGCTAGAATCCATAGGTTTGCCAGCCCAATAACACCGGCTGTTTGTAAATGGCAGCAATAATCAGTGTGGCTTGTGGATATTACAGATGACCTGTAAAAAAATGAACAGAAAATAAAATATATTATAATATGTAATAAATATTGGTTAGTCTGAAATCAAGACTCCAAGAATTTTAGGAAATGTTATTTATATTCATAGGGCTATGCTCATATTTTCTGCTGTGGGAGTGGATTTATCTTGCTTTATTAGCTCCATTTAAAATTAGGTACCTATTTTATGGAAGGCAGGCTTCCATGACTGTCAGTGGAGAGAGAAAGGCACTCCAACTGACAATTCATCTTGCTATCTTGGACATGTATTGTTGGATAGGGTGCATCACCTTCTTTAAGTGCCTAGAGGGATACTAGATGATGATATGGATTAGTCACCTGATTTTAGACAGTTAAAGCTAGATAAAGTGAAATCTCATGCACGATGTCTAATGTAGTTACTGCAGCACTCTTCTCTATGGGGACAAAGGGCAAAAGATTTTGTCAGCTGAAGATAATGTATGGTCTGAACTGTTTGTCAGTTCCTTGACCTGGGATGCAATAACCAGCATGATTCCTGAATTAAGCAGGTGGATGGCATAGCTCCTGTAGTGACTGGAGTCTGGCAGCTCACTGTGATAAGAGCAAGAGAAAAGCTGTTTTCTGGGGCTTGTCTTGTAAAAGAAGGCAAGCAGAGTGTACAACTTTTGTCCTCCACTGCAGACAAACAGGAAGTCCAGTACTTAGAGCCTAAGAGGTATTGGCATCAGCATGCTTCTCTGTAGTTGTCAATCACATGTGCTCAGGGAGTTAGCATCTGTTAAAAGGTTCCTTCTTGTGTAGGTACATTTTCAACACATTCCAATACTGGAATTTATTTGCAGTTTTATATTCTGAATACAGTGTAAAGCCCTAGAATATTAGATTGAAGGGTAAACAGTTTTCCTTTTGGAACAAGGATGAACTCTCAAGAAAGTTCATTTCTGAAAGATTAACCCTGGGAATATATTTTTTTTTTCCTTCTGTAGACTGTGGTGAATGATTTCCTAAGTGTAGATTTCAGGCTAATCTTAAAACATTTGGGAAGAAAAATCAAAATGTTTCCAGGATCATTAAAATGTATTCTGTTGGTTTTTGGGGTTTTTTTACACTAGGAAGAAGACAGTTTTCTAAGGCTTGAAAAGGTTTCCCTGGAAGCAGTTAAAACACTGAGTATCCTTTTCTTTATTTTTTTTCCTTACATTCTCTTCTAATTTACTGATTGCCCTATTAGGTACATACTGGAACAAACCCAGATTTTAATTACAAGCTACCTTTTCATTCTTTCACAGTAGGTTGCAACGTAACTTTATAAAGCCATGAGAGACACTGTGCAGGTTCTGTTTCCAGCACTGTGGATTTTTGGTGCCTAGAAAATGTGCTTTTGAGAGTTATTGCATTACATTGAAAAATACATGAAATAAGAGTGAATTTAGAAGATCTTGATCAGTGCGTGTTTATTACAAGTTTATAAAATCTCTTATTTTCCCATCCCCTTCCCTTTTGTTAATTCCGTACTGCTTGATCCAAACAGATTTAATACTTAGGTTAGATCGTGGAATAGGCATAGGAACATGTTTTCTGAAATCATTATGCTCAGCTTCCATTAATTCTTTATCTCTGTGTTTGCAGTATGCTTATATTCCATTTACATTCAGGTGGGGAAGCCCCTCAGGTAAGTAAACACCTCTTTACTTTCCATAAACATTATTGTTAGCTTCTTGGGTAATATGTTGGCGATATAGAGAAAATGGAATAAGTTCAGAATTTGTTGTTGTTTTGTTAAAAAATCTATTTATTTGTTTCGATTGAAAAAAAAAAAACATGATAAATTCTCACTATTTCTTTAAGAAGAGTAAACAAAAGAATCCATGCTCCTAGAAATGAGTAATTAAGGGAAAATACAACTATAGAAAAAAAAAAAATTAGAAAAAGAGAGCAATATAAGGAAAAAATAATTATTAAATATAAAAAGAGTAAATGGGGGGGGGAGATGAAAAAATGAGGGAAGAAACAAAAAATGTGTTTTCTTTATATTAACATTGCATAGGGCAACTAAGTAAAAGTAAAACATTTATTGGGACAAAAAAAGACATTTTGTAAAAAAAAAAAAGACAAAACCAAAACCACAAAACAGTTTAGTAGTCTTCAGTATGCTTTATTGCTTCCTTGTGAAAGTATTCTGTACTATAATGGACTATGTTTATCTGATTGAACTGGATCTAGTTAAAACCCAAATTTTCTCCAAGGAAGAACTTAATATAATCTTGTAGCTATGTTTTAATTTAGACAGAGTTTAAGTAGTATTGTGCCTGTGGAGAAAAATTCAGTTCCTTTTACCTATGGCTCTCCACTGGCTCCTTGCTAGAAGTTTTAAGAGGATGTCTCCTGTCAGTAGCAGCTTCTAGAATTATCTTCCCAAGTTCTTTAAATATTGTCCAGGTTTTGAATACTTTAAACCTAGGAATTGGTCCTACAAGCATGATGGAAGAATGAGTAGGATGAGGCTTGCACACACACAAATGTGCAAGCGCGCACACACACACACACTCTGGTTCTGTGAACGAAGTGGATTCAGGTTAGTAGCTAACTACTGAGGTCAAAAGAGTAAGGCAATTTCTTCCTGTTTTTTTAGCTTAAGTTGCTCCAGGTATCTGTACATTCGTTATAGTAGATCAACTGATCAAATTTGTGCTCACCATTTAAATTAGCGAAATTACTTGTAATGAATCCCACACCTTGGAAAGGACCAAAACAGAAGGTCTCTTCTGTTTGAAGAGGTAAGGTATATGTTTGGAAATGGAAGCTGATGTTGCTGAGCTTTGTAAATGACTCACTCTGGCCATATAATTATATTAATAAGACAGCAACATGAGAAACTGATGAATGTTCTTTAAATCAAAGAGAAAGTAAGATCTAAGCAGATGGTTAACCCTGATTTATGGCTACACTAACAAGACAATGGTGTGAAAAATACCTTGTAGACAACAAAAATAGAATAGTGACTTTGTGGATCGCTGACTGAAGAGGGATTACCATGGTAAACCTATCATAAATACCAAAAGAGGGGTATCATGACAGCAGACTGGGACCAATGGGTTAAGAACAACCAGGAACAGGATTTTTATTTGGGAGGGGCAAAGGGTCATAACTGGACAAGAACGGGAGGGGAAAGCAGGAGAAAAGGAGGCATAAAGTGAAGCAAATGATGTAAGCAGTGTGGTTCAGGGGTACTTGTAAAGTAGTTCTGTGCTTGACCATCGTAATTTGGACATTTTTTCTGCTTTTGTCTGACTTGTTTCTGTTGTCAGAAAGGACCTGGCATGACCTCCCTGACACTGGTGAGGGAATACTTGTAGCTCTCTTTCTAGCATGGACAGGGGAGCCTGGAAGGTGCAACCTAACATCCCTTCCTAACCTCCTTAACAGTCTACATATTAAGGGCTGTATAAAATATTGATTTGTTTGGTAACTAGAAGAGCAAAAATTAAAAAGAAATACTGATTGGGTTTTAATTGTTGATTTGTTTACTTTTTTTTTTTTTTTGCTTCTCCTCTATTGTACTAAAAATTCATATTTTTTTAGTACAATGATTGATTGAAGACTGACTGAAACTCCAGTCAGTCACTTGAGGTTTCTAACAGCTTTAGAAAAGGATGAATGTTGAAATAAATTACAATATCTTTACAGGATTAATAATAAAATATTTAAGTCTGTTTCCTTTTCTTCCTCTTTTTTTCCCCCCTGAAACTTATAATCTAACCTACTTACCACATAGTGCATCAATAGGAATATGTATCATTCTTTCCACAACTCTTAATCTAGATTAACTAGTCCTGTTACACGTGTTACACCCCCGCCCCCCCCTCAGTGCCCCATACAGAGCCACATGGTTTTGTGATACAACAGAGTGAAAACAATTTCTTCAAAGAATTCTTTTTTTGTTTTCACCAGGGAAACCTATCATAGGTTCTTCAGATAGAATAAATGAATACTAATTTCATTGTCAGCAGGAATTCAGCCTTTCATTTTTTTGATAAATGCACATTTGTGTTATATGTATAACTCGGTGATGTCATGAACCATAAATGATGAAAAGCTGAATCCTTTTCAGACATCTAAAAGCAATATCATATAGCAGGCACAAAGCCCTTCTACCTGTGGAGTCTACTAATGGCTTCTGGATGAAATGTGAGCAAATTGGCTATGAAGAACCTGGGTTAAAAGTCTAGAAATTCATAAACTTGCAAATCAGGACAGCTCTGGTATGTGAGTTAATGGAAAAATGAACAGCCTGTTCTAATTATCACCTCTATTCTAATCCTCTCTGGTTGTCTCATTTTAATAATTCCCTGTAAAAAAAATACATCTTTTGATCATCTAAACAATATTTTTGCCCTCTGATTTCACTTCTACCCTCTCTCTTACATATAACTTGACCGTTAGCTTGGCTAATTCTCTATAGGTTCTATTCATATATTAGAGCTTT
Source organism: Aptenodytes forsteri (assembly GCF_000699145.1). Lineage (NCBI taxonomy): Eukaryota > Metazoa > Chordata > Aves > Sphenisciformes > Spheniscidae > Aptenodytes > Aptenodytes forsteri. The sequence goes on along the minus strand of NW_008794211.1, from coordinate 2,074,042 downwards.
TTGTTTCCTGCTCAACACACGTACTCACAGCTTCCTTTTATCTTATTCTCTACACTGACTCTTCAATTTCTCTTCTGAGACAGCCCTTTTCTTCTACCTAGAAGAGCAAAAATTAAAAAGAAATACTGATTGGGTTTTAATTGTTGATTTGTTTTCTTTTTTTTTTTTTTTGCTTCTCCTCTATTGTACTAAAAATTCATATTTTTTTAGTACAATGATTGATTGAAGACTGACTGAAACTCCAGTCAGTCACTTGAGGTTTCTAACAGCTTTAGAAAAGGATGAATGTTGAAATAAATTACAATATCTTTACAGGATTAATAATAAAATATTTAAGTCTGTTTCCTTTTCTTCCCCTTTTTTTCCCCCCTGAAACTTATAATCTAACCTACTTACCACATAGTGCATCAATAGGAATATGTATCATTCTTTCCACAACTCTTAATCTAGATTAACTAGTCCTGTTACACCTGTTACACCACCGCCCCCCCCTCAGTGCCCCATACAGAGCCACATGGTTTTGTGATACAACAGAGTGAAAACAATTTCTTCAAAGAATTCTTTATTTGTTTTCACCAGAGAAACCTATCATAGGTTCTTCAGATAGAATAAATGAATACTAATTTCATTGTCAGCAGGAATTCAGCCTTTCATTATTTAGATAAATGCACATTTGTGTTATATGTATAACTCGGTGATGTCATGAACCATAAATGATGAAAAGCTGAATCCTTTTCAGACATCTAAAAGCAATATCATATAGCAGGCACAAAGCCCTTCTACCTGTGGAGTCTACTAATGGCTTCTGGATGAAATGTGAGCAAATTGGCTATGAAGAACCTGGGTTAAAAGTCTAGAAATTCATAAACTTGCAAATCAGGACAGCTCTGGTATGTGAGTTAATGGAAAAATGAACAGCCTGTTCTAATTATCACCTCTATTCTAATCCTCTCTGGTTGTCTCATTTTAATAATTCCCTGTAAAAAAAATACATCTTTTGATCATCTAAACAATATTTTTGCCCTCTGATTTCACTCTACCCTCTCTCTTACATATAACTTGACCGTTAGCTTGGCTAATTCTCTATAGGTTCTATTCATATATTAGAGCTTTTTGTTTCCTGCTCAACACACGTACTCACAGCTTCCTTTTATCTTATTCTCTACACTGACTCTTCAATTTCTCTTCTAAGACAGCCATTTTTTCTTCTACTTCCCTGGTGAAAAGAAATTTTCACATGAAAAAAAAAAGAAGTCAATTCTAATCCATGTAGAGGGATCTCTAGGCATTATTTGATTAGTCATCTTGCTTTTACTCTGTGGACTATACCCTTTTTTAGCATATCTTGGTTTTAGCTTAAGCCCTATCATCCACAAATAAAACACTGCTGAAATACAGCTGGTGCAATGAAAAGTTGTCAAATGCAATGAAAGTTTGTCTTACCTTCCTCCATAACTCAAGAGTTTCATGAACACCCTTCCTCATACACTGTGGGTATTGAATAACAGAGACTTGTTAGTGGTCAACTGAAGATGTAGGAATGGTTCATGGAAATTACTTGACTAAACTTTAATTCTAAGGCTTAAAGATATGTTTTGGGGGTTGGGGTGGTGGTGGTGGTGGGAGTGAGTGTGTGTTTTTCTGCTTGGTTTGGTTTGGATTGATTTGTTTTTTAAGTAAACTTAAAGAATGACCTTAACCATAAAACCTCAAATTATTACGCAAGGCTTACTGACTCACACCAAAAAATTATGATCTCTGCCTTCAGCAGCAGGACTCAACCAGGATGAAGAATGAAGAGGAACACAGAGCATCTGGGTATAATCTCTCTTAGTTGACAATAAAACCTCTCACAGAGACGACTTACTGCTTTAGAGATTCTACTTAATGTCATCCTCAAGGCATGCCTTTAAAAAAATTCTGTTGTAATAAGTTAGCCTGAACAGTGAGTATATGATCAGTGGGGTTAAATAGCTATTTAATAGGCAGCTATCCTGCCTATTAATACAGGAGAAAAATCCAGGAAAAATACATCTTTAAAGATGAGAAAAAAGTTTGGCAAAAAAGATGAGGTCGAAGGCTGGTAATAGCAACTGCTTTATCCAAGGCATGGCTGTCTACACCACCTACTATATCACCTAGAGTCAATCCTGATGAACACCAATCTTTTGTGCATAACATGAATGACAAGATAGAGAGCTTTTTCCTGAGTATAGGGTGGAAAAAAACCAAAGTATCTGCTGCTATTTTTCCTAATTATTATTATTGTCATTTTATATAGCAGGTTTATCTGGAGGCTACAGTCAAGTGTCAGAATCCTGTTATGCAAGCACTACAGAAAAATACAACCAAAAAGATTTCTTTCCCCAAATCCTTCATAAAAATGTGCATGTTGCACCCCACCCACCCCACCTCCCTTCCTAAGCACATATAATTAATGGCACAATTCAGCATTTCAAAGGCCAAAGAACCTTATCATGGCCATGATGCCAATGAACTAGGAACAAGGCATGTAAAGAAAAAAGGTACGATCTCTTCTTCCTTAGAATAGCATTTTGTCTTTCAGAGACTAGGTACCATCTTTCCTTGGTATTCAAACTGATATTTTATATATATACATACACACACATATATATAAATATATATATAAGTAGATAGCTTACATGAGTACACTTCTAAGTCAGTTTGTGTTCTTGCATTTTATTTAGGTTAGTAGCTGTTCAGAAGGACAGAATCTAGTTATTTGTTCAGTAATGAATGAATGTTATTTTGAGGCCTTTAAAAACATTGTATTAGATAAGATTTGCATCTTTCTTGAAAAAAAAATCCTACGTGTTCTTGATAAGTGATAGTTTATAATGCAATGTGAATGTAAGCATGTATCTTAAATGTAATTAAGTATTTTATTAAGATCCCACTTAATATCTGAATTCAAAAATAAATTTCTTGCTGTTGATCTGAAAATAATGTCTTTTTTTTGTTTACCTTGCATTGGGCACAGACCTACAAGAATGAGACCTGTACTTCTAATCAATGAGTCTCAGCTTTGTTTCCCAGGATGATAGATTAGTTGTTGCTGTTTGTTTTCACTTGACCCCTGTATCCAGAGCCACCACCTTTTGGCAAAGAAGTGGTTGATATCATATGCTGGATGAGGTTACTGGAATAGTCCAATTATGTGAAGGCTGCTATAGTTATTACTAGGGATGTGAAAAAGGGAGAAAATTTTCCTTGCTGCTAGAGAATAAAAGCTGCTAGAATGTAGGGTTCTGCTTGGATAAATTAGGCAGATTTTAAAGATAATTGAGCTGTCTTACCTGCCCCTGTTATTGACAGTGATTTCAGTTTGGGTTTCTGCTATAAGATATTCTTACACTAGTTGCACATTACCAAGCAAGAATTTACTCTTAACATTAATTACACATACAGTGAAATAAGAGACAACAGAAAGTATCCATGTAGAAAATAACTGAAACTGAAAAGCTGAAAATATGCTGTTTTAAAGAACTGCCTTACAATTTTGTTAATTATAAAGTCTCTCTATGAATGATGGGGGAAAAAACTCAGTAACTCTTATTTCTAAATTCTAACAGAGAATTTTATTGAAAATGTTATGAAAGAGTGTAAGAAAATTAGTTTCAGGCATTTCCTCCAAGTTCTTAGGTCTGGTTTAGCCAGGTTTTTTTGGGATGCAACAAACTAAGTATTAATAATCACATTCTATACATACATGGGCAAAGAAAAAAAAGAAAAGGAAAAAAGGGAGAAAAAGGGAGAAAAAGGGAGAAGAAAAAACCACTTTCTCACTTTCCTGCTGTTAAGTTGTTAGAAAAACCACTGAACATAGTACTGCTTTTAGTGTGCCAAATTGGCCCCAGCTATGTTCCAGCAGCTGCTTTGCTGTCAGGCTCTTAATAGATGGAAAGTAAAATGAAAGATTGAAGACAGGTGAGAGGCAAAAGACAGCAATAGAAATCAACACAGCAGGGAGGAAAGAGCAGAAAACTTATGTTCACATTTCAGGAAGACCTTCAGATGCAGCCATAGAGATGATGGTGATTAGTCCCTTCCCTTATTTAGTCTGCTGAAGACATCTTAGAAGATCATGGAAAAAGCCCAGTCATTAAAAGAGAAAAGCTGCAGATTTCAACACTCTGAAGCATCTGTTAAAGCCTGTGATTAAGCAGTGCTGTAACATATATATACCCTCACCAGAAATGCATTCTGGTTAATGAATTTTAGTGGCATTCTAACTGATACAGGTATTTGGGAACATCTGTCAGATTCCTCGCAACCTACGTGTGAAACAGAAAATGGTTTGATAGATATCAATTTGCAACAGCAAGGTAGGAGTTACTTGCTGTAAAAGCAAAATAATAAACCTGAGGACTCTTTCAAAGTTTTTATCAAAGTGCCTTCACCTGAAAATTCTAATTTGTGAGAGATTAAATGTTCCATTGCACGGGATTCATTTGGGAAGCACACAAATATGGAAGTGCTGGTAAATAGTTCATTATCTAAAAATGGGGAAAAAAAAAAATAATCTGGGCACCTATAAGGCAACAAAGAGATCCAGGCAACTTTCCAAATTATAAACTTCTTTAGCTCTGGAACAGCTCTGAATCAGAGGAGCACAAAAGATTTTTAAATCATTTAAAGGGATATGAGACAGAACTTAGCTCTTGGGTTTTTTGTCTGATTGTTTGTTTGTTGAGGTGTGGGGTTTTTTTTGTGTTCTGACTCTGATAAGATTGTGATTAAAAAATACTTAAATAATACAAAAATAATAAAGTAACCAAAACCAAAGTGCTACATGGCTAGTTTTAGAATCAAACTATGTATCTGAGACCTCTTCATTGTCTAGCTAAACATAAAAAAATCTCACTTCCCTTGACGAACAATAATATTATTTACTGGATATCTACCAAGGAAAAAAAAAAAAGACATTTTAGTTCCTTAAGAAAAAAACAAATGTGTAACATTCAGATATGGTGTAGGGAACTAATTCTTTTTTTATTTTCTTAGCTTTAATGGCCTACTATAACACAATTAATGAAAATACAATCATTCAGATGAAATGTTCTTCCTGTTACTTCCATGCTTCTTTTTGCTTCTGCTGCACAAGGAAAGAATAATATTTTAACTCCAGAGAAATAATCCATATATATTTCATTATTGCACTGAACATCTGTGATTTTGCCATTATTTTTACTCAAGCATAGAGATAATTAGCATTGGACCAAATTGTTAAAAATAATTTGAATGGACATCAACAAAGAAGGTGCTGACAACTACAAATCTTTTTATTATTATTTTTACTTTGACACTCATGTCACACCATGAAGTGATAAAATACACTTCACCTTTTATTTTTCAGACTGAGCAGTCAAAGTTAATTCAGGAGAGACTGAGGGAATTTGAATCATGCTTTTCACAGAACAGCCTCATACCTAATGATTTGTAGTGGAGGGAAGCAAAGAGTTTGGGAAAGGATAATATTTTCCCTGGAATTAAGAATCCAAATCTTTTTATTTAAAACATATTTGATACATAGAAATTCCACTCAGCATTGGCTAAATTCTTTCCTGATATTAAAATATACAATTATTTTAGAGCAATGAACAAATTTTACCCTATGGTGGAATTTTATTCCTTGACTTCACGATTTTTACTATTATTTCAGAGAATCCTAAAGCAATTTGCAGACCAAACACATGGAAATTGAATCCCTTCCACTGAAGTGTAAGCACTTGGAATGTGCTGATTTATGGTAATGTAGCAGAAGTTATGAAGACTGCAATTGTCTAACCAGAATTGGAGAGTAAACTGATTTACCCAAGATGTAATTTAACCAAGACACTGGAATTAACAACTCTATGCTTTTTAGAAGTGCTACAAGAGCCTTGATTACTATAGCTGGTGAGAACATTAATTTTGCGCTTTGCATGAAAGATGGAAGCTCTAGCTACAATGATTCTTATTTTTCTCTGAGAAGATTATTTTCCTAAAGTATAACTGTGTCATGAAATTAATTAATCAAAGTTATCATTAATTCTACTCTTTTAAAGATGTTGCAGAGGAATAAAGTAAAAAAAAAAACCACCAGCAACAACAAAATTGAAACCAAAAAACTTTAACAAGCTCTTAAAATAATTTTTATCCAATCCAGACCTACAAATACTTTTATGCACTAAGTATATTTTGAAGCTGTAGATGAACCTATTGTATACTTATCTGTGTTAATGTGTTATGTTTTCTGTTGCGCTTAACCTGAACTCTGGGTTGTCTGCTTTTGTAACACTTGTTTTCTTGGATACTTGCAAGATTCTTACATTAGTTTTAAACTCAAAGTTACTGATACCAATGCAATAAGATGATGCCCAAGCTGAAAGATTGCACAGCCAAGTAAATACTACAGTCACGAGACACAAGTTGGTCTGCTGAGCAGGGCAGATTTTATGACGGCATGGTGTTTCCACAGCCATTAAATTCACATCCATTGGGACCATTCATTTTTGTCTGTGAACAATTAGAGGTAATACTTTTCTCGCAATAGCTTTAATAAATATATTTGTTTAGAATAGAAGGATGAGTGGGTCTGACACTGAAAACTAGAGCAGAGCTGTCTTTGTAGATATTGCCTTGCCTTCATGCAGACAGATGCAATATTGCAGGTTACAATACTGTCAATGTCAGCTTGTCAGATGCCTGGAGGAGTGTCAGCTTGGGTTATCCTTTGTGTAATCGCCATTAGAACAAACCCAAGGGCTTGAAATACTGTTTCCACTATTGTGAAATGTAAATGTATGGCATAAAATAAAAATCCTGCCTGACTAACCTAGTGGCCTTCTATGATGGAGTGACTACATTAGAGTCATCAGAGGACATGGGAAGGGCTACAGATGTCATCTATCTGGACCTCTGTAAGGCCTTTGACACGGTCCCCCACAACATCCTTCTCTCTAAACTGGGGAGGTATGGATTTGATGGGTGGACTGTCTGGTGGATGAGGAATTGGTTAGATGGTCGCATCCAGAGGGTAGTGGTCAACGGCTCAATGTCCAGATGGAGATTGGTGATGAGTGGCATCCCACTGGGGTCCGTGTTGGGACTGGTACTGTTTAGTATCTTCACCAATGACATGGACAGTGGCATCGAGTGCACCCTCAGCAAGTTTGCAGATGACACCAAGCTGAGTGGTAGAGAAGGCTTTGGGGAGACCTTATTGCAGCCTCTCAGTACTTAAAGGGGGCTTGTAAAAAAGATGGAAGCAAACTTTTTATCAGGGCCTGTTGCGAAAGGACAAGGGGGAATGGCTTTAAACTGAAGGGGAGTAGATTTAGATTAGAAGAAGGAAGAAATTTTTTACGCTGAGGGTGGTGAAATATTGGCACAGGTTGCCCAGAGAGGTGGTTGATGGCCCCCCTGGTAAC
>NW_008794211.1:2047581-2066293 GCF_000699145.1 Aptenodytes forsteri | reverse complement strand
AAGGAAGAAATTTTTTACGCTGAGGGTGGTGAAATATTGGCACAGGTTGCCCAGAGAGGTGGTTGATGCCCTGTCCCTGGAAACATTCCAGGTCAGGTTGGACGGGGCTCTGAGCAACCTGATCTAGTTGAAGATTGACGGTTGGACTCGATGATGTTAGAGTTCTTTTCCAACCTTAATGATTCTATGATAAGATGTCCCTGCCCACAGCAGGGGGGTTGGACTAGATGACCTTTAGAGGTCCCTTCCAACCCAAACTATTTTATGATTCTATGAAAATAGAATTGTTTTACAGTATTTTGCATGTTTGTTTTTTTCTTTTTTTTAATGGGCTTCATGAGATTATTTTTTAAATTTTGACAAATAGAAATAGCATTATAATATCCGAGGTCTCAATTTGTGGTTTGAAGTGAACTCAGAAACCTACATTTATACAAGGTGTTTACCTTACTGGCCTTTCTCTGTCTGTTCTTTGGTTTCAGCCTTTTAAACCTTAATTTTATTTGATTAGATGCTTGATATAATTGGCCGGTAGCAAGTGTGAGTTGCACACACGTTATTGTTACACTTTTCTTTGTCCACGAATTTGGCTTTGCTGAAAAGAGAAACGGTGAGGAAAGTATTAATTTCACAATGAGACTGGGCTGAAAAGAGATTGCAGTGTAGTAGCATGTCTTTAAAATACATGAATTAGGATGAAACTTTTTAATAGAAAAAAGTGTTTTAAAACATATATACAATCACATAGTGAGGGAGTGCTATACAACAGAAATACCAAATTTCCCACATGAGATGAGCTTTCTGGGGTCTGTAAATGCTCTTTGGAACTGATTCCTGGGAATTTCACAGATTATACCACTATTCAGAAGGCTCTCAAGGTCTGCACTTGCCACTGCCTTACAACCTCAGAGCTCCCAGTTTCTCAGTGCTGACAATGTGTTTCGCAGATAGCCTGCTTTTTAACTCTAAATTTACTTCATATTCTGCCTTTTTTCATGCTAGGTTACATTCAAACATGAGGTTTGGAGACAAAAGACTACACACATCCCTATTTGCAGAGGTGGACAAGAATCAGATGCAGTGGGTTTGGTCGTAGCTTGTTACCATCTGTATCTTCTGAAATTGGCCTCAATATTGCCTACAGGTAGGGATATAAGTTTTTTGAGGTTTCACTGACATGCTGAAACCACTGTTCTCTACAGCCAGGGGTATGAATCTTTGATGCTTAGGTGACAAAGAATCTCTCATATTAGCTTGAACGCTGCCCTGTTGCCCCTGCCATGTGGATAAGTCTTCAGAAGTCATTTCTCAGGACTGGAAGGTTTCCTGCTAGATCCCTGCAGTACACGCCCTGCTGAACTGACCATAGAGCCTGCCATGCTTTCAGGCTTTGAGCATCAAGGGCAGAAACCTCCCATATGGTTGTTTCCTTCAGAGAAGCAAAACCTAAAAAAGCTAGTGTTATCAGCAGTATAGCAGCCTACTCTCTGGTCCATCCTAGGCCAGAGCAATGTTCATACCTACAAAGCAGACTGATTTTGGAAGCTTTTAGTCCCTACTTCTAGAATAAATCCATCAGACTGATCTAAGGTGGTGAACTGGTGTTTCAGCAGTTCTCAGCTCAGCTTTGCTGCTCAGCACATGGATCCTAGGGTGCTACTACGGACTTTTCCATAGAGACATTTCTAGGAAAGATTTGCCAGGAACAGGCTCAGAGTTATGGGTCCCATAACTCCACATCTAAATAACACTTAAGGTGGGTTTAGCAACATTTTATATAACTAAGAATAACAATTTAATGAGGACAGAGTGCAGATTCTTCTTCATCCACACTTATGGAACTTCAATTTAAACCTAACACATCTATTATTCAGGTGGTATATATTGACAGAAGTGCCCTGAAATTATTTGCTGTTGTTTACGGAGTAGATCACTGTCCTTAAACTGTTTTTTTTCTTAAATTTATTGATATGTTTACTCCTTACGAGGACTTCATAGAAAAAGAAAATATTTTTTGCATCCTTTTTTATAAATATAACATATGTATTTCTTGTAAAAAATAATTAATCCATACTTTTCCTTGTAGGTCTCCTTCTACTCTGTCTAGTGAGAAATGAAAAATCTTCTGCTATACACTGTGTTACAATGCTTAGTATTCTGAGCAAGCTTCCTCTATAACTTCTGGAGTACAACATTCTTGTTCTGCTGTGCCATTTTTGTTGTAAAGAGCTTAGGCCTGCATCTTTAAGTGTTTTCTTTAGATTTATTTCAACTCAAAGAACATGACTGTTGTTTTTCCCTATATCGATTTTGGTAGCTTCAATTAAACATGCTTTCTTCATGTAAGAATCCCCTCAAGGAGATTCTGTCAAGTAGTAAATTGTTCCTTTCCAACTGTCACTAATGAGACTATTAGCTCCACTTTCCCGTGTTATATATTTTAAAGGTTTTTTAATTTTGAATATGATTAAGTTACCAAGATTTACGATCTTTATCTCTGAGATACCCTTACTGTCAAGTATATTACATTTGTGTTTTATTCTTTTTAAAATTAGATGGGATTCTCAATTATCTTAATTACTGTTTTGCAAGAATGGGTCGAAAAAGGCACAACATCTATGCATTCATCATAATTATCCCAATGATAAAACAGACAATAATTAATTTGTGTGCAAAGAAGATGTGTTGTGAATACGGCTTTAGTTTGTAGCACATGAAATTATAAGAACACCTACTGCATGAACAACTTGCTGAAATAAGCAAAGAAATACTGAAATTTATGAGCTAACCAAAGGCAATTCCAAGTCTACAAAATAATGGAGATTTCAATGCTCTTGAAATTCTCAGTAGGTGTTTAGGTGTGAGTTACTTCAACTGCACTTGCACTTATTTTAAGTGATCTACGTACCAGATCCACTGCCTACCTGGAGGCCTCACAATTAGCCTACATAAACATCAGACTGATGGAAAAAAATCGTCTGCCGGTGGACTCAGAAGGTGTCACTGGGTACCACAGTAGCAAGGTGCTAAGCCAGGTTTACTTTGGCAGCTGAGGTCCTCCATGCTCTGGAAGGATACTTCTTACTGACTACTACAGGCCTGCCCTTCCATGTTTTCTGGCCAAATGGATGCTACGGGTGATCTTGTAAATTTACCCCAAGGGACAATGTTGTTTATGTCTTCTGAGAGGCTGTTCTCTTTCCCCTCTTTTATCTCATGCGCCTGTATGACAGAGTAGAAACAGTCTTATGCAGCATGTTTTGAAAACTGACTGAGATTTTTCTGATCTTTTTTTGAACTCTTAAACCCAAATGCCCACCTTTGCGTTACCTCACTTCCCAAGTACCAATTAAGTCACAGCCTGATGTCTCCTTGCAATACTTGCAATGCTAAAAGATTTTCAGTCTTAATACAACTATGGCTTAGCATAGGTGAAGTTTCTGGCTTCATTAGTATAACTCAATGATAGAAAATCAGAACCACGGCTCTTTTTGTTTCAGATACCCTTGTCACATAATTTTTTCTTCCTTTGACTTTTTTCCCATTGTTTGGTTTATACAACTGGTGTTTCAACACATTTTTGAGATATCAACTTCTTTCACTTTTTAATAATTCTGTGAAGTGCCTATGAATACTTTTTTAATGTAGTTGCTGACAGCACAACTGAACCATAGTAGCTTCAAATGAAAGAGTTCTTATACAAGTAAAAACGGAGTGAGATGCAAACCTATGTTTAAGTCGAAAAAACCACAGCTTTTTATTTGATTAGGTGTAAGCCAGATGCCTTGAAATATTTAGGTGAGAATATATTATTACTTGAATGACAAGTTAAACTCCACTAGATGATTTATTAATGTGAGAAAAGCAATTAGAGTTTCGACCTAAATGTTTAATGTTTCAGGTTTCCTCAAAACTCCACTTGCTTGTGAATTAGAGGTTATACGTTCAAAGCAAGTTTAATTTCTACAAACTTTATAAATGCCAGAAAAAGCGGGGAGTAGAGGTCATATACCTACCCACTCTTCATACAAGGCAGATTTCAGAATACAATGAAGTAGATGAGGACTTTTCTCACACTCATCTCTCTCTTTCTGTCTGTCAGTGTGCCACACACAGTAATGCTTTAATCTGTCATGCCATCACCTTCACTAAAACTGTAAGTCAATGCTGAGCTGTCCACCCACTGTTTTCCTGCAGTGCTATCATTAGGTGTGCAGAGAAACAGCAATTAAACAGACTAGACTGGCTCAGGATCACTGTGAAGAAAGGCTGAGAACAAGGGAGGAAGTTCCCCAGGAATAGAAGCAGTTCTTTGATAACTGTGAATAGCTGGATTTAATCAGAATTTATAAAAGCTTCTCAGCAGGACTGTAGTATGCAGGAATTAAAAAAAAAAAAAAGGATCTGTTTGAGGTATCACATTTACTTTTATCTTTCAGAAATACTGATAGATGGTCTCTTCCAACCAAGGAAGAGCCAATTAAAAAAAGACACTGGAAAAAGTTTTAAGATGTTCTTGAACTACTCAGATAGCAACAATAAAGGAGGAGGAAGAGTTAAAGTATGTTCAATTCTTTAAATTTATTTATTTTCTTAATCACCCAGAATGGAACCATGAAGTGATGAAATGGTCTGTGAGTGGTGGTCCATGAGAACTTTAGAGAAGGTGTAGGTGTAGCTAACAGCTGTAATGAAGAGGGAGAAAGTTTTATTATTCAACATTACACCATTTTCTGAGTTCAGAGATTTCTGTTGATGAACTACACCCTTTAAAAAAGACTGAAGACTGGCACATGGTTTTCTGTGGGATAAGTTTATGTCTGGGATGTTTGAAAATATGATATAACCTGAAAGTAAGGAGGGATCCCATGAAGTCCACCTGGAAGAAGAGATATCTGTTTGAACTGTAAGCTTATATATGTTCATAGTGTATATATGTATGTATATATTAATAAAACATACGTATTTATACAGCAGGAGTTTCTACATCTATATATTGATATTTTTAATTTATTTTATTTCTGCAGCATTCCTAAGGAAGATGATTTTTTTAATGTCCGAAAGAAAACTGTAGGATGCTTACAGGGAAATCTTTCATGCAAATGGCAGCACTAGGCAAAGCATAAAATATTTGAGAACAAGTGCCTATCAAAGGCTGACCAGTTGTTGATTTTCAAAACCTATATTATTTAAATAAATTAAATGGGGGCAGAGAATGACCTGAAGCACTGATTCACAAGTACTGGCATAGTATATGACTATTATCACACTTTCAGGCATGGTTTGTTCTTGTGCCAAACAGCTGATGTCTAGGCACTTGCCAGATATTGTGCCCAATACACTGTCTAAATGAGTGGAACAGACTTCAGGTGTATGAATATATGGACCGACATGTTACTTGTTGATCTCAAAGCATGGTCTCTTTCCTTTATTAGAATGAAATATTTTCTTCTAAAAATACAAAAGGAAAACAAATAAACAAAACCAAAAAGAACTCTGCAAAACAAGGTAAAACAAAAACCCCACACAATACTTCTACTGAAAATGAGCCTCTGAATTTGAGAATTCATCCTGAATTTGAAGAAAAGGTATCTTCCACATATACAAAGTTCAGCATGGTAGAGACAATGTAAGGTTCTTCCTATTTCCTTAGCCAATGAAGTCCTTCTGCTTTGTAAGTGGGCAAACTATCAATACGATATCTATCAAATGCCACAATAAGATCAGATAAGGCTTGTTTGCTTCTGGAGAAGATGGGTCACACATCAAATGCCTTGTAAATGGTAGTCTTTGAGGTAACTTCTAAATTTTGTTTTCTGAAGAATATGAACAGTAAAGAGCAGAAGGGACACCAAATATCAGTATCAGTATTGACACAAAATTTTCTTAGCAAAAATGATACTGCCAGAAATTTTCATTTTCTCACAGTGACATCTAAAAAACCTTAAAAGCAATTTAAAAAAAAAAATCCTGTTTTCAAGAAAACTGAAGCTAAAACCACATGCCTTTTTTCTGTCCATCTGCTAATTTCATGTACATGTACATTAGTTCCATGCATTTGCAAATTCTTGAACTGCCAAACCTAAAAAATGCATTCATGATTTTAACTTCAGAAATCACTTGGATAGGTGTGGATGTTGTCTGACAAAAAGATGAGAAATTAATCATACATTGTCAAGAGTAATTTGACCTTAATCAATCCGCTGAATAAGTTGTCTCTCTTATTCTTTTGGTATTTGAAAGGAAAATTTAAAAAGGATCTTCAGTTTAAACAAATAAAAGGGTGTATATATATCAGCATTTCTATGTGTATGAATGTTATTTCTGGTCCTAATTAGATTATGAAAACATAAATATGTTTTTACACATATGCTCATACACACAGACATGTAAAAAAGTAGAAAGAAATAGAGCAGACAAGATTTCCGATGTAAAACTTTTTATATCCCTACATTGGGAAGCAACTTATCTGGGTACATAAACATAGACAGAAACACTGAGGAAGTATAAGTAGGATTTCAGATATTCTAAAAGTCTGTTTTCATGCTTCTCCCTAGTTTTTATTCTTATATCTACATTAAAATGTGCAATATAATTTCTAATACATGTTTAATTTCTTTGTCATTTCTTCAGGTATGACATTTGCATATATGTTAGGTTCATCCACTTAGAGAAGGGGATACTTATCAAGTGATTTAGGAAAGCAGTAGCCCAGTTTGAAACCTTTCTTTTCCATGGGGCAATAAGCATTAATAATTCACCAAATCTTCTAGGCTAGCACCCCTGCACACAAATTAAATCCTCCATCAGAAATGTATGAATAGCTCAAATGTGCATAAAACCCTCAGATTAATTGGCAAGCAGAAGTGAGGTCATACACGGTCAAAAAGTTTACTCCTCACTGATTCCAAATAGCCACAAGCCTCCATTGCAATCTTTGCATGCCTCAGGGACAGAAACAAGGCTCTGTTCTGTACATCTTTAATTCTGGTCACATACTTTACATATCTCAGCAGCAAAAAGTGACTACTTATTTTTGTTTTAAATTTAAATTTAATAAGCGATGGTCCCTATCAGCTTTGTCACTCCTCTCTGAAAGATCAAGAGTTATAACAAGAAGCAATACTAAGGGAAGATTAAAAGAGACTCAAGCAATGGAGAGAATTTAAAAGACTAAAAGCTAAACAAAGTCTGATAGCCAGATAAAAAGATAATGAGTAGAGAGATATCAGAACTATGACAACAAAGATATAGGCGGTGGCATAGGCAGGGACTAAATGAAAATGAAGGTGAATGAGTCTTAGAAGAGCAAAGCACAAGGATGGGGGAAGCAAAAGAACAAAGAAAATATCAGCAAAGAGGAAGAAAGAAGGATCAAAGGAAATAAAATTAGATATACAAGACATAAAAGAGAGAAGCTACAGATCAAGCCTAATATTGCAGTATACAGGCAAGTCATCAAACAAACACCTTCTCAAATTTTGAAATGATACTGGAGAAAAAAAAATCAAAAAAATCTATCTTCCTTGAAGCTTTAGCAGAAATCAGTATTAACACAATAGAAATTCTTTAAGGTGGCAACACTGTGTGTTCCAGAGTCAGCTCTCCACAATTTTATAAGATAGAAATATGTATCACTTTAAAGCATACTAAAGAATCAAGAGGCAACTCCACTTGATACAGTATCAGTAAGATCTACTACAGAAACAGAAGGCTTAGAAAGGACAGAAGGAAGGACATGGTCACAAAATTTTTTTGCATTTGCGCATAGCAGATGCGGGGAGTTCTGCACAGTGTAAGTGCTCTCCAAACAGCAGTCACTTTAAAGGCAAAATGATAACAATGTCAGTGTATGTAAAGAAGCAAATTCTTGTTAACGTATAACAACAGGGAAAAATTCCATTCTCTTCCTGCTCCATTGAAAACAAATTGAGAATATCTGAAGGCAAAATAACTTCTTAACTAGATTCCTTTACATTTCCCATATGAAGAGAAAGAATGTTTTACAAAAGAGAAATGAGAACAATTCCTCATATAAACCAAGTACAATAAAGAAAATAAAAACAGTTTCTCTACACATACTAATGACAGGAGGTTTGTGGGGGTTTTTTTGTTTTTTTGATCAAAACAACCACAACAGGCGAAACTTCTCAGGGGTTCCCTGTGTTTTTTTTTTAAAGCTCGGCAGCTTTACATATGGAAGGGGTTAAATAATGAAAACACTTTTCCTGAGCTTTTTAACTTCTCAGGGGTTTCAACCTGTGTTTATCTGTTTTAGCAGGTATTTATTGTTAGTGTTAGTCGTTAGAAGATATCTTTCCCTCACTGACCCTATTGTAAGAATTATAAGATTATGTTGCTTATGCAGTTTGGTAGAGAAACACCCTGCTACTCTTCAGGTACCCATGAAAATTATTTTGAATTACCTGTTACTCCTAAGATTGCCTAGAATTAATCAGAATATAAATTGTCAGAAGAATAGCGCAGCTTGTTTTTCAGCTGTCACTCTGAACTACTTACTCTTAGCATCAGAGAAAATCTGGAGTTAAACAATGCATTTATGAGAATCCAGTCTTAGGCAATGCAATTAAAGTAGCTATAGATACACTGTACAGAAATAGAGGAGAAAAATCCCTTTTTTTTTCTACCTATGCTTTAAATAAGATACATGAGAGTATCCTTCACAGAATCCATCCTAAGGCTGGAAGGGGCTGTAGAAAGTCTTCAAGTCCATCTCCCACTACAAGGTCATACCCTGTACTCTACTCTTCTGTACCCTCTCAGACTCCTGTTTGTCAAGCTTGCGAGTAAGGATCTCCAAAGAGGGTGTGATGAACACCCTAGCTATGCATGCAGTTCTGGTGAGCTCCTCACTACCTTGCATTCAGCCAAAGATTACACTGGATAATTCCTATTCACTGGATGACATTTTTTCCTCCCCTGTTGCCTGATTTTACTGGTTATGAAACTTGTCTATGCAATACTGTCTGTGGGATGACATTTTGCTGGATGTTCTAGGGAATGCATTGGAGAGCTGAAGAATCTTTAAAACGGTCCTAGTTCTCCACTTCATGGATATACTATAACCTTGAGGGAAGAAAACACATTCATTTTGAAAATACCTTTAGCCTAAATCGAGTTATGATAAATGCAAATATACATTTCTATTTGCATTGATTACAGCAGACAACAAAGAAAGTGTTAGAAAAGACACAGGTGAGGAAAGAACAATAAAAAAAAATTCCACATCTGCTTAATCCAAGATGGCATCTGGCAAGTGTTTTTTTGACTCTTTCTGTTTCTACCTTGTTCATTGTTTACTTGTTGTTTTGCACCAGGAAGTGCTGGTCCATTCTGATGCCAGCAAGAAAGACACTCTGTAAGGTATTTTTTCAAATGCTATTTATTAGAGCTAACATTATGAGGAGAAAATACTATAGATAATCTTATGTCCCTTTAGATGTTGGGTACGCTGGGAGCCGTAGCATCGAGCGGGCCTCTTATCCACATGCAGCGCACTTGGTAGGCCCCATCCATAGAAGAGATTCTCCAATTTCAGTCATTCGAGCTGTTATAGGATTTTCTTACAAGGAAACAACTCTATCCATCATTTCTACAGTCAAACAGAAATTATGTTTGCATAAGAATTTCTTGCTGCACTTTTAGTTAAAGGTGAGGCCATGCGGGTGGCATAATCACTGGTACCAAGTGGGAGCTGCCTGCAGGTTGGTGGCATAATCACTGGTACCAAGTTAAAGGTGAGGCCATGCGGGTGGCATAATCACTGGTACCAAGTGGGAGCTGCCTGCAGGTTCCTCTGCTACAGTGAAGTTACTGAGCTTATCCTGTGGCAAAGGGATTTGTGCAGCACAACACAGCCTGAAGGCCACGCTGGACACGCAGGAGAGCACAGACCTGGGCGTGCTCCGGTTAACTGTTATGTGGATCACCAACTCCTTGATGTACAATACTTTTCCTGTCAGGATCACTACACTTGCCTTATAAGCCTTTCTGATACACTTCTCATGCAGGATTTCTAGTTTCCTTCCTAACCTACATATCAAACTGCTTCTAAAAGAAAGGATCCTCTGTTGATTAAACCTGCTAACTTTTATAACTATTCTTATTTTTTGAGTCCCAGGGATCAGAACAGATCTAATACTTTTTCTGAAACCTACAGTTTCAAGTTTTCTCAATTTCTAGATAAGCAACACCTATTTCCTTATTTGTTTTTGATAGGTCATGTTTTTATGCTACTGATCATTCTCATGTATTTTTTTTCTGGACACTCTTCACACAGTTCACAACTTTTGTGAAGTTCAGGGTCTAAAAGAGATTCAGATGCAGCCTTGCTGGTGCTGAGCAGGGCAAGTTTTATAAAAGTATTTCAAGGATTCTTCCCCTAGATCCTTTTCCTGCTAATCTACCTGCTCAGTTATTACTGCCTATGCCATATGTATGCAGATGATTAGTCCATTTCATATATAGATTTGGATACTTGTCACTGTTGGATTTCATCCCATTTTTAGTTCATTTCTCCAATTTCAGCTGTTCAGTTCTTCCATAGAAGGGCATCAAATGTATTGATATCAAATCCATGTTACTGGTCTATTCCTACTCTGCTTCTTTTTTCCTCCTCATTGAAGTATAAACATTGAATTTATTCTCCTCAAGTCATCCAAAATCCTGATATATCTGCCACATGTGAGCTCTCAAACATAGCCAATAGTAGCTCTAAGATTTCACTGGCCACTGCTTAAGTAGTTTTGCATGAAACTCATTCGATCATGGTAATTTGAATATTTTATGAATGTATCTCTTCCCTTTTCTGTTTTTGTTGTAGGCTGAGACTTTGCTCTTTCCATATAATAGAACATTTTCAAATAATTTTGCATTTGTTCACCTCTCAGGATTTGTTACCCTGTACTCCTGATCCTTGCTTAAAACTCTTCACTCAAATTTATCATGTCAATATATACAAATGTTTTCTCCATCTTTAATGGGTAGCCTACTGATTCAAAAATAATTTATGGTTGAGAAAACAAAATTTTGCTAATATCAATATCTGTAGAGCCATCCCCTTCTTTGGAAGATGCATGTATTTCTACTTGAGCTTTTAAAGTATTAACAAGAACTTTACCTCTTGCTCCTTTTCACTAGTTGGTTGATCTTCTTAGTGAGACTCCTGGCACTATCACAGATACTGATACAGGATATGTTCCAGTATCAGTACTTACAAGAAAACTTGTTACTCCACTGTGAAGGAAACAGTACTTTTCTTCTAGTAGGATAGATTCTAATTTCAAAAATGTCTATACATACTAGAACTTATATTTTATATGAGCATGTTTCTACAGATAGCTATAGTTGATGCAAACTTATAAAAAGAATAGCACTGTATTTTATTAAGAGCCATTGCTTAAAATCAGAGATGAAGATATACTCTGAGATGTTAGTAAATCAGTGTGACTAACCTTTATCACATTGCGATCTTTTTCTGATCAGATGTAAAAGTTTAATCTCATTTGTTATTAATTTTACATAGGTAATAAAACCTCAGGCTTGATTAGCACTGTATTTATGCTTGATTAGCACTGTATTTAAAATAAGAGTTAGTATTTAAATAATGTACTTAATTTCCAAATAATTTTATAAAATTTCATGTAAAAGGTAAAATAATGCTATAAAATAATAAAGAACATAATTAATTATATTTTACTTTTTACAGTACTTGCATATTTTCTAGCTTATATCTAGAAAATGTTGAACTAAGCAATATCAGTTTTAACTTTTAGTTCCATGGCATAAACCTCAGTTATTGTTTGAGGTATTTGCAGAAAATGCACAACTATACTAGAGCTGGTTGAATTCTCTGATCTGAATTGTCCAGTGATAAATAAACAGTGCTGAGCTGTTCTCAGTACTCAAAGTTTAATTTTCATGGAAATGCAGGAAAGAAGCCTGTCATGGTTTGGTTCACCTTTTTTTGGTTTGGTTTCGATTGGTGGTTTGTTTTAAATGCCTTTGAAAGAATCACATTTCCTCTACTCCAATAAAAAATTAGAAAGGGACTATAAAATTAAAAAGAAAACAGTCTCAGTGCTGTAATACTGCCTTGAAACTACAGATTAAATCAATATTATCCAAACACTTAAGAGGATATCCAATTCCAAGTCTTAAGTCAATACCTATAATTAATAACAAAAGGATGGCAGGTGTGGAACATTATTAAGTATGTTATTACTTGGGCTGTCTCTCTGAAATTTGACATTTACACATGATCACAGATTGCTCATTATAAATAATTCTCTCTTTTTACTACTTATTTATTCAGAACTGCATGTTGGTTTTCTGAAGACACCATAATGGAGAGCATACTTGAGAGCTTGTGGAGAGAGATTTTTTCCTAAAATTGTTAGAAGACAGTGTTGTGTAAATGAAGGATAGTATATAAGCGCTTTAGTGGATGAAGTAGAGAAGTGAATATAGAAGTGCTAGGGAAATGGATCTTGCTATCCCATAGGAAGAGAATGACAACTGCAGATATCTTGTAAACTCTACCAATAGATGAACAAAAAGGAAAGATTTATGAAAGATGTTTAAACTAAGAAAAAGAATCTGAGATTTTATGCGGAGATTAGGAGTTTCAGGGGAAGTGCTACAGGAAAAGGAATGGGAATATTGCCACCATTAGTGTTCGGGGGGGTTTTGTGGATGTTTACATGAGATGGGTGAAATAATGTCACAGGAAAAAAAACCCAGCACTTTGCACTTTTGGTAAGGAACACAGAGTTTTAATTATGTAGAGATAAACTGCTGTGAATAAGCACCATCAAGACTTGGATGTGTGGACTAAGGGACTGAGAAGAATAATGTTGAAAACATCATTCATGTATTATGATAAATGGACAGAGTAATTTCTTTTCCATACCAATTGTTTTGGTAGGTAATACTTGGTAGAGGTACTAGGTGTACTGTAATGTATCTTAAAGGGGGGGAAACAGGAAACCAATCTCTTCCTTGTGATACATTTGTTTACAATGACCTCTTTTTTAAATACCTAATTCATATGACAAAAGCTACATTATAATAAGATGTCACTGTTTAAGACATAAAAGTAGCTGTAAGATATTTTTAATAATGATACATAGTTTTTACAAGATTATCCATTCTCTGACAAATAGATTTTTTGTTGTTTTTTCTTCATTTGCTTGTTTAGTAAAATGTTTAAGTTTGAACAATGGGTTACATTCTGAGCTGACATTAATAAAATTCAGTGAAACAAATAGGTTTTTATTGCCTACACAGTCTACCATGATCACTTAAAGAAAGCAAGGTGGAGAAAATGTGCCATAGCTAAAACAAAATTTTGGTGCTGGCTATCTTTCAAGTTTTTACTGACAGTAGAATTTACTATTAGAAGTCTACCCTTACTAGTAGAACTGTTACAGTTCAGCTAAATCCTTCTAAGAGCATAAAACTCTCCAGGGTCATAATTTGAACAATATAATCTGTCCTGGGCTCAGGAAACATGAAAATAAGTTAGTAACATGGTCTTAAAATCATATTCCCATCTTGGGATAGCAAAAGGACTCTCAGTCAATCCTAAAAACCCTCTAAAAAGCCATCTTCCTTTGGATTAGAAGGAATTCTGCATCCTGGTCATGGAAATTGCATGATAATGATAAGAATGGGTGAAAGTTATCATTGTTCATATGAATACTCTCAAACTTGGGCTACACTAAATGAATCTTAAGTTCTTTGTTAAGCCTTGTGAAGGCTACTGTGATTAAAAAAAATAAGATATATAAGTAACAGTACATAGCAGACGCTAGGATTATTTGTTATGAGTTCTTGACTGCCTTTGTCAACATCAGTAGCTTTGCCTTTTTTAATAGATAATCTTAACAGCTGTAATTAAACAGTAAACAATATGTCCTTGGTTCCCACAGAAGGCACGATCTCGTCAGTGGATTAGATATACTTTACCATAAAACCTTTAATTCCTAGTGACTAAGCTTTTTATTCACCGTGATTGAGGGTCTGTCACAGTCTACTTCTTTTGATTTGCTTGAATTGTACAGACTTTTGTTTTCTAGGAAGTTATATGAGATTATCATAAGCTCATTTTCTATGATGAGTGCCAGAGGTAAATTTTGAGATGCACATTTGTGTAAATTGTAGCAATGACTTGTGGGTCAAAATACCTCACTCTGTTCAGAAATTGCCAGAAACACACAGTTGCTAAGCTGTGTGCACTGCCTTTGCAATCTTTTCCTATTTTTAGCTCTTCTGTGACAGAAAAGTCATCAGGCCAGAAGAAATTCTCTCAGACCACATTAGGCAGTTAAACTCAATCCAAAGTAGGATTTGTATGTGTGCCAAAAGGCCTTTTGTTACCTCCTTGGCATCTGAGCTGATGTAGTGCTAAATGCAGAAGCTACATCAAGATTACTTAAAACATAAGCACTCGCATTTTTAAGAACCCAACCCATGAATGAAGTGTGTGCTGCGTAATGCTACTTTTCATCAAAGTTACAGAGAGAAACCTAACAATGTGTCTCTTCCAGCATAACAGGAAATCAATGTTTTTGTTAACACCAGTTTCCCAGAGTTCAGTGTGTACCTAACTGTTGTAAAAGTTGAAAATGTGCAATCAGGTCAAGAAACAAAGAATAAGAGAAAGGACTTGACTTCTGAACAAACTAATGAATAAGAAACACAAAAAGATAAGTTCTTAATATGTGTGTACCTAGAGTTGTTTCTAGAATAAAGGACATAAAGAGGAATGATTGAGCCCAATAGGTATCATCTACATTCATTTGTTTATTAATCTGAGTATGTAGCATCTGAAGATCACAGTTTTTAATAAAATAAAAAAAAAGAATATTATACACATTGGAGCATAACCAGTATTTTCAAGGTGCTCAGAAAAAAGCCAGTGCTCTCAACATACTGACACTCTGATCTGAGAAGCTTACAATCTAAAGAAAGGAAAGAAAAATACTGTTATCAGCAGCAAATATTTTTGTGATATTCTCCTTTTTTTTTTTTTTTTTTTTTTTTTTCTTTTTTTTTTTTTTTTTTTAATTCTTGGCAACGTCATTGAAATCCAGTTAGAAATACCTATAAATTTCCTGATAGCTTCACAGAACACATTTTCTTGTCTTCATCAATATACTCTTACTTCCAATGAACTTCCACTGAAGTACCTGAGAACAGGATTTCTCATTGTCTTTGAGGTAATATACTAGCAAACCAGGTGTATTCGTGATTTTTTCTGCAAAATAATGCAAAAAGAAAGTTCTCAAATAGTCTTCTGTGACTCAAGTTTTTCTTTTTAAAAGGATCTTTTCACTTGAATTTTTAATGGTGTGCAAGTTTTCATAGGACATTCAAAATAGATATTAGCACCAAATGGAGAAAAAATAATTCCGTTTCCTACACACTTTTGTGCTCACCCAGTGATTGGAAATAAAAGAATAATTTGCATAGAAAAAGGATGCAGAAACCATTCACTCATACAAAAATTTTATTGAAAATATATGAAACTATAACCATTTAATTTGAGTCTACATGGTATGCTGCCCAGCCATTTCATATCTCCCTATTTTTCTAAAGACACTTTATCTTTTCTTCACATTGCAGATGAAGTATATAAACATGTATTTTGTAGTTTAAAATACATAGGCACCTAGAAATATCACAAATATCTTCAGCTGAAGTGCATTTTCTTTCATGTTATATTTTACCTGAACATTTTGAAATAAGTGCAGAAAAAACAGACAGTGTCTTGAAGAATAAGATATTAATCTGTTTTCTATGGAGTATGTAAACTGCTTGTAGGCAGTACAGGGATATCATTAAAAATAAATTATTAGCACAGTTCTCTATACATTATTTAAAGTTAGGCAAAGCTAAAGAAGGATTACTTTGAATACCAGTTTGTTTTCTCATTTTGTAAGAAAACACTTTCAGTAGAACAGAATCAGTCTGGAATGAATTTAGAGCATCTGAATTTGGAGCAAGAGGGAGATAGTAATGAGAGGAGGAAGGGGTGACATTTTAGGGAAGATTTCAGAATGTGCATACCTCCATGTATGTGGAATGTCAGGACCTGTAGGAAGACTGAAGCTGGCAAAGGCAGGAAACTATGACTATATAATGGAATAAGAACAAAATCCATTGAGATTACATGTGTCAAAGTAGAATGATACACATGCAGGATGTAGGACAGGGAAAAGAGGAAAAATTGAGATTGGGAGCTAGAGAGATTTGAAAGAGTGCATTAAGCTTGGATAAAGAGGAATGACTCGGCAGGGGAGGAAAAGGAGAGAAACCAAACCAGCAGGTAGTATGTGGGTAAGTGAAGAGGGTCAAAGTGGGAGCTGGATATGAAGATTGTCAAAAGGTATAAAAATAACAAGAGCTGACTAGAAAAAAAAGGTCTGAGATGGAAAAATAAAAATAGTTTAGGTAAGTATGAGATACAGTACTAGGAAATGAGGCAGATATGAAGGAGAAACGTGGCTAAACTAGCTTTAAAGGAATGAATCGAACATGATAGGACTGAATATGCAGGAAAAAGCTGATCTGGCTGAAGTATTTTGTTTCACAGAGACACAGTTATAATCCAGACTTTACAGTTGTGAATAGATTTCACAACTGTTATTCTTTCAGCAACTATTTCTTGCTGAACCCTTTAGTATACCTCTGGGTCCTTATCTCATGTGGTAGTGTTGTGTCATGGGTCTAAACAACCTATCTTTGCTGTAAGTCACCATACAGTGACAAATAGAATACAATGTAAAATCTGTCCATTTCCACAAACATGCTTACAAAGACTCTTTAAGACAATTTTCTTTTATTTATGAAATACATAGCTTGTATATACAAGTTGTAGAAATTTATTAAAATTCTTTGAAAAAAATATTTTTAAAGGCCTAGGAAGTTAGAAGCCTGACTGTTTGATATCGAAAAGAATGACATATAATTAATTTTATCTTTGACACAGAAAGCATTTGGGTTTGCTTGTTTTTTGTGTCAATTTCTTGACTGGTTAAGAAAGTGCTCTTGAAACCTGACAGCTGATAATCTTTTTTATCAGGTCCAGTTTAAATGCTTAATATATACTAATACAGTTCAGTAATCCTAAAATTGAAGGTATTAGTAATTTTGGGGTGCATGTGCTGACAAAATATGTTGAGCCAATAGAAATGAAATTGATTGTGAGGTCATACACAGAAAATATTTTGACATTTAAATTGGATGTTGGGACTTAAAGAGAGGTGTTAAAGAATGTTCTTTTTAAAAAAGTTTTACCATAGATGGATGCCCACCATTCATCTTGTTTCTGTGTGCTTAGATTGTGGTTATGAGAGAAGTATTTGTATGTTTCATTGCTAACAGTGACCTTGATTTTATTGGTTAACACAGTTAACTTCCACTGGTTTAGCTCTGAACTGGCTGAACACACAGGTCCATGCAGTAATGTTTATGTGTGAGTATTTAGATACACCTCATTGTTGCCCACTACTACCACCATCCAAATGGGCCCACCGGTTGGAGGAATACTTCCAGTTTGCCGTGAGCTGGCACACAGGAAGCAGGCAAGGGAATTCCTGCAGTAACAATGAATAGTTATTGTCATTTACAATTAAATTTCAAAACCCAAGTACAGGAGAACAGACATTGGCCTCTTCAAAGATCTGCTTTGAAGACTCCCATAGGATAAGGCCCTGGAGGGAAGGGGGGCCCAAGAAAGCTGGTTAATATTCAAGGTTCACCTCCTCTAAGTTCAAGAGAATTCCATCCAAATGAATATGAAGTCAAGGAAAAGTGCCAGGAGGCCTTCATGGATGAACAAGGACGTCCTGGCAAAGCTCAAGAACAAAAAGGAAGCATACAGAGGGTGGAAGAAAGGATGGGTAACCCAGGAGGAGTACAGAGGCACTGTCTGAGCATCCAGAGAGGAGGCTAGGAAAGGCAAAGTCCAAATGGAACTGAATCTGGCCAGGGATATCAAAGACAACAAGAAGGGTTTCTTTAAATACGTAAGTGATAAAAGGAAGACTAGGGAAAATGTAGGCCTGCTGCTGAATGAGGTGGGGGACCTGGTTACCCAGTACATGGAAAAGGTTGAGGTACTGAATGCCTTCTTTGCCTCAGTCTTCATTAGAAAAACCATCCCTCAGGAAACCCAGACCCTGGAGACCAGGGGGAAAGGCTGGAGCAAGGAAGATCTACCCTTGATAAAAGATGATCGGGTCAGGGAATACTTAAGGAAACGGGACAGACATAAGTCCATGAACCCTGATGGGATGCACCCAGGAGTACTGAGGGAGCTGGCTGATGTCATTGCAAGACCACTCTCAATAATCTTTGATTAATCATGGCAACTGGGAGAAGTGCCCAAAGACTGGAGGAAAACACGTCACTCCTATCCTCAAGAAGGGCAAGAAGGAGGACCCAGGGAACTCCAGGCTGATCAGCCTCTCCTCGATCACTAGGAGTGTCAGGTAGCAGATAATCCTAGAAGCCATTTCCAGGCACATGAAAGACAAGAAAGTCACCAGGAGTACTCAGCATGGATTAAACAAGGGCAAGTCATGCTTGACCAATCTGATAATGTTCTACAATGAAATGACTGGCTTGGTGGGTGAGAGAAGTGGATATTGTTTACCTGGACCTCCAGAAAGGTTTTTTTTATTTT
>NW_008794211.1:2029265-2043708 GCF_000699145.1 Aptenodytes forsteri | reverse complement strand
GTTTATGTGTGAGTATTTAGATACACCTCATTGTTGCCCACTACTACCACCATCCAAATGGGCCCACCGGTTGGAGGAATACTTCCAGTTTGCCGTGAGCTGGCACACAGGAAGCAGGCAAGGGAATTCCTGCAGTAACAATGAATAGTTATTGTCATTTACAATTAAATTTCAAAACCCAAGTACAGGAGAACAGACATTGGCCTCTTCAAAGATCTGCTTTGAAGACTCCCATAGGATAAGGCCCTGGAGGGAAGGGGGGCCCAAGAAAGCTGGTTAATATTCAAGGTTCACCTCCTCTAAGTTCAAGAGAATTCCATCCAAATGAATATGAAGTCAAGGAAAAGTGCCAGGAGGCCTTCATGGATGAACAAGGACGTCCTGGCAAAGCTCAAGAACAAAAAGGAAGCATACAGAGGGTGGAAGAAAGGATGGGTAACCCAGGAGGAGTACAGAGGCACTGTCTGAGCATCCAGAGAGGAGGCTAGGAAAGGCAAAGTCCAAATGGAACTGAATCTGGCCAGGGATATCAAAGACAACAAGAAGGGTTTCTTTAAATACGTAAGTGATAAAAGGAAGACTAGGGAAAATGTAGGCCTGCTGCTGAATGAGGTGGGGGACCTGGTTACCCAGTACATGGAAAAGGTTGAGGTACTGAATGCCTTCTTTGCCTCAGTCTTCATTAGAAAAACCATCCCTCAGGAAACCCAGACCCTGGAGACCAGGGGGAAAGGCTGGAGCAAGGAAGATCTACCCTTGATAAAAGATGATCGGGTCAGGGAATACTTAAGGAAACGGGACAGACATAAGTCCATGAACCCTGATGGGATGCACCCAGGAGTACTGAGGGAGCTGGCTGATGTCATTGCAAGACCACTCTCAATAATCTTTGATTAATCATGGCAACTGGGAGAAGTGCCCAAAGACTGGAGGAAAACACGTCACTCCTATCCTCAAGAAGGGCAAGAAGGAGGACCCAGGGAACTCCAGGCTGATCAGCCTCTCCTCGATCACTAGGAGTGTCAGGTAGCAGATAATCCTAGAAGCCATTTCCAGGCACATGAAAGACAAGAAAGTCACCAGGAGTACTCAGCATGGATTAAACAAGGGCAAGTCATGCTTGACCAATCTGATAATGTTCTACAATGAAATGACTGGCTTGGTGGGTGAGAGAAGTGGATATTGTCTACCTGGACTTCAGTAAGGCTTTTGATACTGTCTCCCATAAGATCCAGCAGAGAAGCTGCTGAAGTATGGACTGGCTGAACAGACAGTGAGGTGGATTGAAAACTGGCTGAATGGCCCTGCCCAGAGGGTGATGATTAGTGGTGTACCCAGGGGTCAATAGTGGGTCCAGTCCTGTTTAACATTTTCATTAATGATCGGGATGATGGGGCAGAGTGTACTCAGCAAGTTTGCAGATGTCGTGCTGCCATCCAGAGGGACCTCGACAGGCTGGAGAAATGGGCTGGTAGGAACCTCATGAAGCTCAACAAGGAGAAATGCAAAGTTCTGCCCCTGGGGAGGAACAAACCCAATATAAGGTATGTATATGTATATATAAACCAATATATACTGGGGGCTGACCAGCTGGAAAGCAACTTGGCAGAAATGGACCTGGGGGTCCTGGTGGACACCAGGTTGAACATGAGCCAGCAGTGTGACCTTGCTGCATTAAACAAAGTATTGTCAACATGTCGAGGGAGGTGATCCTTCCCTTCTACTCAGCACTGCTGAGGCCACACCTGGAGTACTATGTCCAGTTCTGGGCTCCCCAGTACAAGCGAGACATGGACATACTGGAGAAAGTCCAGTGAAGGGCCACTAAGATGATTAAAGGATTGGAACATCTCTCATATGGGAAAAGGCTGAGAGAGCTGGGACTGTTTAGCCTGGAGAGGAGAAGGCTCAGGGGGATTTTATAATTGTATATAAATACCTAAAGGGAAAGTGCAAAGAGGACAGAGCCAAGCTATTTTCAGTGGTGCCCAGTGACAGGACAAGAGGCAATGAGCACAAACTGAAACACAGGAGGGTCCCTTCGAACATCAGGAAATACTTTTTTACTGTGAGGGTGACTGAGCACTGGCACAGGTTGCCCAGAGAGATTGTGGAGTCTCTCACCTTAGAGGTATTCAAAAGTCATCTGGACATTGTCCTGGTGAACCAGCTCTAGGTAGCCTTGCTTGATTAGGGGTGTTGGACTGGATGACCTCCAGAGAATTTTTCCAATCAACCATTCTGTGATTCTGTGATTCTGTGATACAGTGACATGCTACATCGTTTGAAGTGTAACTTTATTGCCAACAGCTACAGGATAGGTCAAATTATTTCTGTGACTACAACATATAACAAAGCTACAGTCAAGAAAGAATTAATGAGATTTCACATGTAGCTTTATGGGAATCTGAATTCACATGCTGTTTCTCAGGTCCCATTGCTATTCCTTGGTGATGTTAAACTATGACCTTTTCCATTATTTTTTCCTTTATGCCCTTCTATCCCATCAGGCACTCTTCATGAGTTTTGCTATGCAAAACTAATTTCTATCTGGTCAGAAGATTTGTCACACCCACCATTAACAATAAAAATCCACTTTGCATTTCTCTTGAAGTGTGATAGTCTTCAGAACTTTCTTCTTGTAGCTTGTCTTATCACTAAATTATGTTCAGGTTGAGTAACAGACTTCTTATAAAACGATCATTTCTTCATCAATTCTTCCTTGGTAGTTGTCCTGGTTTTGGCTGGGATAGAGTTAATTTTCTTCCTAGTAGCTGGTATAGTGCTGTGTTTTGGATTTAGCATGAGAATAATGTGATAACACACTGGTGTTTTAGTTGTTGCTAAGCAGTGTTTATACTAAGTCAAGGACTTTTCAGCTTCCCATGCTCTGCCAGCGAGGAGTAAAGAAGAAGCTCTAAGAAGCTGGGAGGGAGTATAGCCAGGACAGCTGACCCAAATTGGTCAAAGGGATATACCATACCATATGACGTCATGCTCAGTATATAAGCTGGGAGGAGTTGGCTGGGGGGCAGCGATCACCGCTCAGGGACTGACTGAGCATCAGTTGGCGGGTTGTGAGTGATTGCATGACCTCTTGTTTGGTTCTTTTTTCCCCTTCCTGGGTTTTGGTGTTCCCCCCACTCCATTACAAATTACTATTGTTGTTGTTATTATTATTTTTATTTTATTATTTCAAGTATTAAAGTGTTCTTATCTCAACCCACGAGTTCTCTCAATTTTGCTCTTCCAATTCTCTCCCCCATCCCACCAGGGGGGGAGGGTGAGTGAGCTGCTGTGTGGTGCTTAGTTGCTGACTGGGGTTAAACCACAACAGCAGTCTTATCTGAGCAGATTTTTTTCTGGGAGCCTTTAACACTGCCTGAGTGACGATGCATCCCTGCAGATATGGTAAAGGCTATTTTAAGGTATGAAGTACCATTTGCTATTTACATAGCAAGAATTTAGCTGGCCTAATGTTTATCCAAACCATTACTGAAATTTACCCAATCTGCAGGCAGACTGAGGACTTGAAATGGGCATAAACAAACGATATCTGTGCAGATCTCTGCAACTCTAGTTATGCTTATGACCGCAGTCAGAGTCTCATGCAAAGGAGGTTATTTAACTCACAGAATCAGTTCAAATCAAACCCAACTTACCAGCTCATGCTCAATATCACTTATAGCAGATACAGTGTACATCCACCTGGAACAACTTCAGATTTCTCTGTGCAGTGTTCTTGTCTTAGTCTCAAGAGAGGCCTTCAGTTAATGTGCAGAGATGCATGAACGGAACTAGACACACTGGAATATTTTCGACAAAAGAGACTAATAAGACAGTCATTCTAGAATATCATCTGTAAGGAGATCTGTAAGTTCAGATTCTTACGTCATATCAGGCAGAGGAGAAGAGGGTCAAAAGAGGTTCAGTATTACATCTGGACTACTGCTCATGTATGACAATGACAGTAGCATGGACACTATGCTTCCTGATTGCATTTAAGGGCATGCTTAACATTTGGGACTTGAGAAGATATTTAATATTGGACTATTCTTCACAATCAAATTGTCTGAAAATGTTTCAAGTTTAACAATTCTGTCACAGTTTACCCTGAGGTCAGCCTTAGAATGCAATGAGCTGCATCAGAATTTGGATAAAGATAGGCCGACCAAAGGTGGAATTAAAGTGTCTTACAGAAGCGCCATGAATATGGCAAATATATATGTTCGAGACAAATGCACCAGCAGAGGTAATTTGGATGCACAAGGGTTTTTTTCTGTGACTTCAGTTTACAAAACATACTTTTCATATATGATCACTAACTGTAAGCTTTCAGTTTTACCAGATGATTAACTCAAAACAGAACTTAGATTCTGGTTCATGCTAATTTTGAAATTTTTAAACTACAAGTGAAATCACTGGAAGCCACTTGGAACACAGGAACTCCCAGCTAGTATTTAGTGATTTTAAACCCAGCAAATGTCGATTCATATTAAAAATCAAGTACAAAGAGACAAGATGTCTCTTTTGATTATTATTTCTATAAAAATACATCACAATTATCACAGTGCATATGTACATGGAGGGAATTGAGGTACAGTCAATTTTTGAAAACCTTCTGTCTTAAGGATTTTATTTCAGTCACATAAAACACATGTTGGAAACCATGATTACAATAACATCACCATGATTACAAAGTCATCACTTTCACTTACTTCAATGTTACTTAATATGACAATCAAAACTATACTGAAAAAATAGGGTACAGTCAAATAAAATTATAATCTAATTATAATGTCTCTTTCTCCATACATTTTATAATAATGATATTATGCATACATGACTTTAATAATAAAAACTAGTTTTAAAAAGTATCTTTGGTATGGATGATTTTCAACATTTTTTCTACTTTTTCCTTTTATTCTTTTGAAATCTCCAAAACAATTTTAAATTGTAATATTCAAAATATAAAAAACAAAAGACACACTGTCTCTGACTTTATCCTTTTTTCTATCCTGTCTTTTAGATTACATAATCCATAGATTTAGAGGAATAAATACTTTCCTGATATTGATGTAGGGGTTTTTTGTTTGTTTGTGTTTTAATTTCCTCTATTTAATATAATAGATGACCTCTTACATACATTACATACCCTTTTACAATTTGCTTCATTAATTTAGTCAGACTTCCTTAGTTTATGATAATTGTGAAACATACGACGGAATTGCTGTTGTTGACACGTGGAAAATAAAAATGTTTTTCTGTTTTTTTTTTCCCCATCTCTCACATGCACATAAAGCAAGGTATATTAAACAAACTGAAAGGAATAGAATCATTTAGATTTTTAAATTAATCCTGAATAACTTCTTATACTAGATTCTGATGCCAAGAAGAAAGGAAGAATATGAAACAATAATGTTATGTTCAAAATAACTTTAGTACAGATGGATACTACCAAATTAATCATATTAAAAAGGCAAATTAATACTAAACATAACAAACCACCCAACATTACTTTCCACTGAAAAAAACCCCACATAAATATTTGTGCAACTATCTAAGAAATTTACTTAACAATATTCTGTTACTGTGTACCATAACTAATTTTAGGAAGCTTGCACCATTTAAAAAAAAACCCCAAACAACAAAACCAGAAACAGTAATAGTCATGATCTCTTCAAAGCTAGGGTAAATCATCTAGGGTCAGGAAACAAAATACAGCATTACAAAATTTTCAGTATGTTCACTATTCTAAGTCAATAGTGTTACTGGGAAAGAAAAGTAAAAAAAAAAAATAAATAAACTGGCAAGTTAAATATGAGAAAGCACAGTAAAAAAAAGCCAAAATCATTTTGAGGAGAGCAATTAACTGAAAGTATCAAAGGTTTTAACAAAAACTGTTTCAAGAACATCAGAATCAGGAAGCCTGCCAGAAATAGTTGGTGGAGCTCATAAGGGTTTAAAAGGTATACAAAAGATAATACCATGAGGAAAATCAAACCACATTTCCACATTGATATTCAGAGCAGAGAAGGTCTTACTTCCAGTCCTTACTGGAAAAAGCTGTCTGAAATTCAAATTTCAAATAGAAAATGTTTCAGAACCAAACAATACAAATAGCCAAGACCAGACAGCAGTCACTGCAAAGTTTTAAAGAAATTCAAACATGAGAAAGAATTTACTCAGTATTGGTGCTGTCTCACGTCAAATACTGTGTGCAGTTTTGGGCTCCACAATATAAGAAGGATATAAAAATATTAGAATGTGTCCAAAAGAGGGTAACAAAGATGGTGAAGGGACTAGAGAGCATGACATATGGGGAGCGACTGAGGATACTAGGTCTGTTCAGCTTAGAGAAGAGGAGAGTAAGAGGTGACCTCATTGTTGTCTACAACTTCCTCATGAGGGAAAGCAGAGAGGGAGGTGCTGATCTCTTCCCTTTGGTACCTGGAGATAGGATGCGAGGGGATGGCTTAAAGCTGCATCAGAAGTTCACACTGGATATTAGGAAAAAGTTCTTCACTGAGAGGTTGGTCAAGCACTGGAACAAGCTCCCCAGAGAAGTGGTCATGGCCCCAAGCCTGTCAGTGTTCAAGAAGCATTTGGACAACACTCTTAGACACATGGTTCAACTTTTAGGTCGCCCTGTGTGGAATCAGGAGTTAGACTCAATGATCCTTGTGAGTCCCATCCAACTCAGGATGTTCTTTGATTCTATGATTCTATGACAGTAATGGTAGATTAAAAGAATGAAGTAAAAGTGATGAAATCCAATGCATAAAAGTACGGGGTAATGCACATAGTCCATTTGGTGTCCAGTGGAGTCTTAATTTGCTATTACTACTCCAGAATGAGTGTCTGGATATCATTCCCTAAAAACGCCAGTGGTGAAAAAACAAACAAATAGAAACCAAACAAAACATAGAACATAAGCATTCTTATGAAAAAAGCAACCAATAATATAGAAAACATTTAACTAGAATATATTAAGACTATATATTATAATTATAAAACCATAATGGATGGAGTTCAGGTAAATCCATCTGAAAAAAATATAAAATTTGGAAAGATGCAAGGAAAGGCAACAAAATGACCAAGTATACTGAATGGTATCCACAGAACGTGATACCACATGGTCCATTATACATGTGAAAAAAACAATAGATTGATATATGTAAAATAAAGGAAAGGAGAAGTGTAATTGAAAATGCTTCTTCATTGTATCTCATAATAAATATTTAAAGAACTAGAGAACACATAATAAAACCATCAGGAAGCAGCTTTAAAATGAAGAAACTAAAAAAAAAAAAATTGAAATTTATTGTCTTGAGATCTGATAGAAGCCAAACATAAATATGATCAAAAAGTATTTGATGAGTACAGAGAAGATAGATTCACCAGTGACTACTACAAATTTTGGTCCAGAGTAATTTCCACTCAGGTATTCATGGATTTTTGGAAAGGAAGGGAAAGCTGGAAAAGTTTATGAAAGAAGGATGTTATTATTTCCTTTGCTTCCCTCCCCCCAAACATCTGCTATTTTTACTGTGAAATAACATTTTTAAAATGTCCATACTGCTGTATGGAAGCTCTGATGGTCTTCTGCTAGAGTAGAGCTGCAGTGTCATTTTACGTTCTTTTAATTCTCATTTCTTCCTTGTTATGATCTTACCTCTGCCATATCTAGAGAATTATGACTTCAGATTATGGGTCCAGTTTACAAGAACACTTTAATTATAATGTTAAGTGATTTCCTTTGATGCCATTGCCCTCATTTATGTTTACAATTATAGAAAATTTCAGGTATTGAATTAGTAGTTTCTTGTGTCAATGATTCTGCTGTAGTTTCTAACTGCTGAGAATTTTAAAAGAATGAGGAAACACAGAGGTTGCATTTACTAATGCAAATGCAGTAGCATCTGTATCCCAGTAGCTGGGTTGGAGAAACGTCCCGGAAAAAGTGACTTAGTGAATAACATCTATCCTGTAGAAATCAACATAGATAATCAGAAACTTTTCTCAGTCTTTGCAGCATGTTTTCAGCACATGGTTATCTTTCTCATTCTCTGCCTGCCACCAATGCCGGTGCTGGGAAGTAACCATTGCTGATCAACTTCTTGTTAGAACAGGTCTGTCAGCAGCAAAGACAAGATGTGCTGGCACGGAGGTAGGCACAATCCCCGATGCAGGCATATCTTACTAAAGCCAGGGAAACAATGAACAATCCTTGTTTTATAAAGCTGATTTTGATAATTTTCATCTTTTTCCTCTGCCCCTTTTTTTTTCCTGTTTGTAAAGGATCTGTATCTGTAAGTATATTTTCCAATTCCAGAAGCCTAATTTCTGTAACTGTTGACCAGCTCAGATACGGGGAAGTGAAGAGTTAACCATAAAACCTTTCTGGTACTTTGATATGAGGCATAAGTGGCATGGCCAGATTTTTCTTTTATCAGTAGCTGTGGGATATAGGAAATTTCAAGATGATAGTGTTTAACAATTCTTAAAAAGAGAAGTATTGTGTAATTTCTGGCACAATTATGGACTAGTTTTACTCCTGGGTGAACACAAGCGTATAGTCTTGACTCTGAGCAAGCACGGTTTTTGCATGACAGTTATAGTGGGACAAGGAGTGTATATAAAGCTGTCTCTGTACACACTCAGAGCCAGCTGAAAACAATTTATCACTTTGTCCAACCTAATAAACTCTGGCTTCTGCCTGGTTTTTAGTTGATGCAGAGTGAGCTCCCATCTGCCCACAATATTCCAGACAGACAAGAAAGTGTCTATTGCTTTTCCCAACAAAGCACCCTGTTTGCCTTGTCAGCAGTGCACAGTTTCCTGGGGGCTAAATCAATTAGAACACTTCAGTGGCATTTAAGCTTCTCAGCTCAAAATTGCAATCTGAAGAGCTTCACACTGCCCTTTTCCCAGGAAAGTGTTCAATTCACTAGCCTGTGGGCTGTTCCAGAAAGGGAGTTGTGACTCTTTAGAGTGCTGGTGAGAGCATTCACCTGAGAGACGACAGTCCTGCAATTCTGCCTTTTTTTCTGTGGCCCAGCTGAACATTCATTATTAAATTACTAATTGGAAAAACAATATAGAGAATCCTGATCTTTCCAACCTGGTTCTTTTCACAATATCACAAAAGGACACATTAGTGTTGTTTTCAACTCTTTCCTGAAATACTGAGATGACTCCAAGGAGCTCATCTGATTTAGTTTGTTGACATCTGTATCAGCAGTGTAAAAATTTGCATCTGAGCTAATTGTCTAAATCCTTTCAATAGTTACAGTATAACCAGTATCCTTGGAAACTTTTTTGTTGTAATGCATTTGACTTATTTTAGCCAGCTAAATTAGATTGAGATGATTCATGTTCTAGATATATCTATTTCAATTGTCCTTGAAAGTTGTTTGTATGATTTTCTGACATTGAGATATCTACGTGATGGGGGTCTAGATGAGAAGAATTACACTCCTGTTATCTTATATACTCTGACTTGGAAGCATAATCCAAAGGTTTTTTTTTTCCATAAGATCAATAATATTGGAGAAAGTCATATGAGAATTGGGGTAGTGAGCAGTTTCAGTAATTATGGAATTTGTACTTTATATGTTATCAGTAGACATCCTAGGCATTAATATCTGTATAGGTCAGCAAGCATCTTGTGGTATTGTTACCTTGACCGTATTCTGTAACTCTGACTCAGAATGTTTGTGCTTAGCTACTGTCATAAGAGAAATTTTTTGTAGTTGAATTAAACCTTCTTGAAAATTTCAAATTAGCACATCTGAAAAAAAAGTTGTCTGCTGTTGTTCCTAGAAAACGGACATCATGATACTATGAGAACATTCTTGGGCAGGAAGGGCTGTGTTGTAGCAAAAATAATTACACAACTTTACCTGAGGAACATGATTCTATAGAGGTAAGAACTACAGAGGTAGAACACTAGATATGGCTCCAGATTCCTAAAATATTATTTTCTTGTGTTCAATAAAAATTAGATTGTTTAATAGTTAAAACACACAGTTTTAAACATTCATTTTTAACTTTGATCTGTTGTTAGCCCATTAGAGAAAAGTTTTATGGCTGAGGATAAAGACTGAGCTTAAGTATAGGAACCTCGTAAAAGATTTAGTTGTTGCAGTTGTTTATATGTCTCCTTTTGTGGATGACCAACTTTGGAGGTCTGCAGTGGGTAAGCAAAAAATGTATGAAAAGAATAGCAGGTAAGTAAACACATAACAACTTAAAAATATTCTTTCTCCTACACATTGATTGCCTTGAGGTAAGGACTATTAACATAGAAAAAAGCTGCAAACTGGAAACTACTGTAAGTTATTATCTAAGAATAAACATAAATGATAAGCAAATAGAGATTTAATTACTTCAGTGTCTTTAAGACACAAATAATTTATTTCAGTCCTGAAACCAAAGTATTCTGAGAAGAAGGGGCTGCTAATTTTGAGCAAGCACAACTTGCCTCCTCAAGGCATTCTTGCTCTACTTCACTTTTTCTGAAGGCATTTAAATATACAATTTTAATCTAACAAACAGAAATGTTACATTTATTTGAAATGCAGTTAATGATGGCAATGCTGTTGAAAATTAGAGATCAAAGTTCAAATGCAATGTTATAGATATA
This sequence comes from Aptenodytes forsteri, assembly GCF_000699145.1. NCBI lineage: Eukaryota > Metazoa > Chordata > Aves > Sphenisciformes > Spheniscidae > Aptenodytes > Aptenodytes forsteri. Next base: position 2,033,060 of record NW_008794211.1, on the reverse strand, counting down.
CCTTCCAGGGGTCAGGAGGAATATACCATCAAGAGAAAGGCATTAATGTTTCTTCATCCTTCTTCCTTGGTCCTTTCATTCTTCTATACCCTACCACATCTCCTGTAATTGCTTTAACTGATCCAAACTATTCTTCCAAATTGTTGCATCAGTGAAAACCCATGTTATGGGTATGCCTAGCACATGAGTAGGCTCCAGCAAACCTGAATACATTTCATAGAGTAAGATGCTATTTGAAATAGACCTTCTAAAGTTAAATTATATATTTCTTTGCCCTTGTGCAAGTAAGCATCATTCATACCTTATTTTAGCCTTGAACCTTAAAAGTTCCCTCTCGAGCAAATATCTACCTACTTCCTACACTTTTTCATTTTTAATTATCCTTCATCACTTGGTATTATCAGTAAAGGATACCATTAAAACCTTTCTTCAAAATTATTTATGTTCACTGTAATCATGTACAGTTGAAGTAGTGGGATTTTTGTACGCAAACATAGCTCCCCTGGCACACATAATCCAAGAAATACAGATTTTTCATCAGCAACTTGAAAAGTGGAACAGAATAATAGTATACAAAAATAATAAAGGTTTCTTTGCTCCTCTTTGCTTCCTACTAGATTAACAGAATGAGGTAGACAACTAAGATATCACTTATATTCAAACCAGAAAACGTTATCTCTTTTTTCCAAGTACTAACACAGGAGACTTGAAAGGAAAAAAAAAAAGCAGAAATTTAGAGTGGATAACTTGCAATTCAGATCTTTCTGCCTGAAGACTTATCAGATATTTTTGAAAATATGCTAGAAGCTCTGGAAAATGTGACTATTTTTGATACCTGATATAATGATACATAAAAAGGGAAATGCTGCATCAGAAGTATTTAGCAGGTAAGACCTCTTTATGGCAAAAAAAAATATTAGTGTTTTTTCATGAGTGATAATATGCTCCACAGAGCTTAGTGGTAAAAGAGACTTACTGTGGAATGCTCAGCTCTGGTTTATCCTTTGATCCTGATAAAGTAAGTTATGCAAACACAGTGATTGATGTTGGAACTGATGATTTATGTATATATTACACACTAAATAGATCATGTCCACTTCTAAGTTAGGTTCAGGGAACTCATTGCAGAAGTTGAATTTGATTGTTGGCTTTCTTCTTCCAGTTCTCCACTGCGTCTCCTGTGTGATATTTTTCTATTGTTCTTCTGAAGTAAAAGAAATGTTCTAACTTATGTCTCACTCTTGAGTGATATTTCAATAGGAGGTCTGCAACATCTGAAAGAGTAAACTAACCAATATCATCTACCTGGGTTTAGCATACTTAACTGCTGCTGTAGCTTAAATGAACTGCAATTTCTATTCCTGTACACTTACTTTCCATTAATTATGGTGAATACAGATCCAGATTCTACTCTACTTTTTTGAAACCCTTTGATGTTCTCCTGCTTTTTCCCTCAAAAGAAAAGTACTGAATGAGAGGATAAAATGTATTGCCTTCTACCTCTCTTTACTCACAAACATTGTGCCTCATGTTGAAAAAAAATGTTCAGATTCTATATTAAATTTACTTGAAAAATGTATTCTGACCTATAACATGTCACAGGATAGGTAGAGAGCAATCCTAGATTGTGAACCACTAACTACAAAATAAGAGGTAAGAAGTAGAGTTCTGGCCATAATTTCTTGTCAACATAATCCCTTCTACAGCTGAAAATATTCTAATCTTTTCAAAAAATGGTCTTTCTATAGATAAAAACAATATCTTCTGAAGAGTAAAATGACATAAAAAACCCCAGTAACTAACAAAGCCTTGTGGAAAGGATTCTGTTCTAGATCCATACACATATTTAGCCAACCTGATGCCAAGTGTCTAGTTTCAGGTTAGCTGAAAAGTGTTCTAGCAATTGTCTTTGTGTTCATCGTATTGATACTGTTCTGCTGGACCTCATACAAAGAAGCACTGGCTGGGGATGTGAAGGTTGGAGGCAGCCTTAGCTGCAGTGACCATGAGATGATGGAGTTCAGGATCCTGAAGGGAGGGAACAAGGTGAAAAGAAGGGCCACAAGAGACTGGGATGTGAGGGTTGGAGGCAGCCTTAGCTGCAGTGACCATGAGATGATGGAGTTCAGGATCCTGAAGGGAGGGAACAAGGTGAAAAGAAGGGCCACAAGAGACTGCTTCAAATAATTCTATTGGAGATGGTCCTGGAGATAAGAAGGGTCCAGAAAGATGGTTGATTTTCAAGGATCACTTCCTCCAAGCTCAAGAACAGTCCCTCTCAATGTGCAGGCAGTCAAGCAAAGATGAAAAGAGGCCTGCGTGGATAAGCAAATAACTCCTGACTAAATTCAAACATAAAAAGGAAGAACAACACAGGTGGAAGCAAGGACAGGAGACCCAGGAGGAATACAGAGATGCTGTTCGAGCTTGCAGGGACAAGGTTAGGAAAGCCAAAACCAACCTGGAGTTGAGTCTGGCAAGGGACATGAAGAGCAACAAGAAGTGCTTCTACAGGTACATCAGGAAAAGGAAGACTAGGGACCCACTGATGAATGGGGCAGGGGATCTGGTGGCAAAGGACATGGAAAAGGTTGAGGTACTCAATGCTTTCTTCACTTTGGTCTTTACTGATGAGACTGGACTTCAGGAATCCCAGGTCCCTGAGACCAGAAGCAAAGTCTGGAGGAAGGAAGATTCCACTGAGAGGTGGAGGAGAATCAGGTTAGGGAGCTTTTAAACAAACTGGGCATCACAAGTCCATGGGCCTTGATGGGATGCACCCATGAACCCTACACGTGCTGCCTCTTGTTATTGAGAAACCACTCTGAACAGTGTTTGAAAGGTCATGGCAATCAGGGTAGGTTCCTGAGGGCTGGAGGAAAGCAAATGTCACTCCTATCTCCAAGAGAGGCAGGAAAGATTTCCCAGGGCTTGGTCAGCCTCACTTGAATCCCTGGGAAGGTGCTGGAGCAAATACTCCTGGAAACCATTTTTAAATATATTAAGGTCAAGAAGGTGATTGGGAATAGTCAGCACAGATTAAAAAAGGGGAAATCATGCCTGACTGACCTGATAGCCTTCTACAATGAAATTACTAGCTCAGGTGACAAGGGGAGAGTAGTGGATGTTTCTTTGCTTGACTTTTTGCAAGGTTTTTGACACTATCTCCCATAACATCCTCATTGACAAACTGATGAAGCATGAGCTGAAGTGGACAGTGAGGTTAACTGAAAACTGGCTGAACTGTCATGCTCAAAGTGTTGTGATCAGATGTACAAAGTCCAGCTGGCAGCCAGCCACTAGTAATGTACACCAAACCTTTTGGTTAATGACCTGGATGATGGGACAGCAAGTTTGCAGACAATACAAAATTGGGAGGAATGGCTGATACATCAGATGGTTGCCCTGTGTCCTGGTTTCAGCTGGGATAGAGTTAATTTTCTTCCTAGTAGCTGATATAGTGCTGTGTTTTGGATTTAGTATGAGAATAACGTTGATAACACACTGATGTTTTAGTTGTTGCTAAGCAGTGTTTACACTAGTCAAGGAGTTTTCCACTTCTCATACCCTGCCAGCGAGAAGCTGGGAGGGGGCACAGCCGGGACAGCTGACCCAAACTGGCCAAAGGGATATTCCATACCATATGACATCATGCTCAGCATAGAAACTGGGTACAGTTAGCTGGGGGACGGCAACAGCTGCTCGGGAACTAGCTGGGCATCGGTCAGTGGGTGGTGAGCAATTGCATTGTGCATCACTTATTTTGTATATTCTTCTATCATTACTATTCTTATG
>NW_008794211.1:2027463-2028276 GCF_000699145.1 Aptenodytes forsteri | reverse complement strand
ATGCTGGGATAATGGGGCCAGTAGCCTGCAATTAGACCGTAAAGAAGCCAAGCAGCTGGGATCCCTTTCTAGGGAAGGGGGCATTGACAAAGCTATTGGAAAAGGGGCACAAGCCCTCAGCCTCTGGAGGCGACTCCTGTCAGGCATGAAGGAAAGATAACATATATAACATATATAACATCTTCATATATAACATAACATATATAACATCTTCAAGGAAGGTGTTATATGTCACCCAGGCAAGTGGACCACCGTGGAGAGAGGTATTCAGTACCTGAGGGAATTAGCCGTGCTGGAGGTGATTTATGGTGACCTGAACAATGAGCAGTTATCCAAAGATCCAGATGAAGTCAAGTGCACGTGACCCCCTGTGTGGTGGAAGTTTGTACAGATCACACCATCATCATATGCCAATTCATTGGCAGTAATGACTTGGAAAGATGGAGAGGAACAAACAGTGGATGAATTGGCTAGCGAACTCAGCGATACGAAGGAAGACTGTCTTCCTCCCCACGGGCCTGCATCTCAGCTGTGGAAAAACTGTCCCAGGAAGTCCAGCAACTCAAAGAGTATGTCCTACTCCCCACCTGTATGGACCAGTATCTCGACTATGAGGAGTAAGCGTCCTTCTGCTCCAGAGAGAGGATATAGTGGGTACACGCCACGGGGCACCCTGTGGTTTTACCTGCGTGACCATGTAGAGGACATGACAAAAGTGGGATGGAAAACGTACCTCGACCCTAGAGGCACGGGCACGTGAGTTGCAAGGAAAAACAATCACAAAAGGGGGTTCTTCCAGGAAAATTGCTGCTC
>NW_008794211.1:2015360-2026606 GCF_000699145.1 Aptenodytes forsteri | reverse complement strand
TATTGCTAATGCGTTTTTCTCAATCCCTTTGGCAGCGGAGTGCAGGCCACAGTTTGCTTTCACTTGGAGGGGTGTTCAGTACACCTGGAACCGACTGCCCCAGGGGTGGAAACACAGCCCTACCATTTGCCATGGACTGATCCAGACTGCACTGGAACAGGGTGAGGCTCCAGAACACCTACAATACATTGATGATAACATCGTGTGGGGCAACACAGCAGGAGGTTTTTGAAAGAGGGAAGAAAATAGTCCAAACCCTGCTGAAGGCTGGTTTTGCTATAAAACAAAGTAAAGTCATGGGACCTGCACAGGGGATCCAGTTTTTAGGAATAAGATGGCAAGATGGACGTCGTCAGATCCCAATGGATGTGATCAACAAAATAACAGCCATGTCTCCACCAACTAGCAAAAAGGAAACATAAGCTTTCTTAGGTGTTGTGAGTTTTTGGAGAATGCATATTCCATTTTTTTTTTCCTGTTTCTCTTCCCCTCCCACTGGGTGGGGGGGAGTGAGTGAACGGGTGTGTAGTGTTTAGCTGCCTGGCAGGTTAAACCACAACACACTGCCATTCAGAAGGACCTTGACAGGCTGCAAAAATAGGTTCACAGGAATCTCACGAAGTTCAGCAAAGGGAAGTGCAAAACACTGTACTTGAGGAGGAATAACGTCATGCAGCAGTATACACTGGGAATGACTGGCTGGAAAGCAGATTTGCAGAAAAAGAACTTGGAGTCCTAGTGAACATGTTGAACATGAGCCAGCAATGGGCCTTTGCATGAAAGAGTGTTAGTCGTTTTCTGGGCTGCATTCAGAGGAACATTGCCAGCAGGTCGAAGGAGGTGATCCTTCCGCCTCTGCTCAGTCCTGGTGAAACACATCTGGAGTCCTGGGCCCAGTCCTGGGCTCTGCAGTACAAGAGGGACAGGGATATACTGGAGCAAGTCCAGTGAAGGGCCACAAAGATGATTAAGGGATTGGAACATCTGTCATGCAAGGAGAGGCTGAGAGAGCTGGGGTTGCTCAGTCTGGAGAAGAGAAGGTATGCATAAATACCTGATGGGGGCAGGAGGGGAGTAAAGAGGGTATAGCCTTTCTCAGTGGTGCCCAGTGAGAGGACAAGCGACAATGAGCACAAATTGTAGTAGAGGAAATTCATTTTAAACAAACAAGAAAAAGCTTATTTATTTTGAGGTTGGTTGAACACTGGAACAGGTTGCCTAGAGGGGCTGTAGAGTCTCTGTCCTTGGAGGCATTCAAAACCTGACTGGACACAGCCCTGAACAACCTGCTCTAGCTGACCATGCTCGGAGAAGAGTGTTGGACTAGATGGTCTCCACAAGTTCTTCCAGCCCCAAGTATTCTCTGATTCTATAATTCTGTAACTCCTCCGTTGGCTACACTGAGGACCTAAACCTAATATGTCCATGGACACTTACCTGCCTAAATATAAAGACAGCTAAATCTATGTGTCTTTATCTCTAGCTGAATACTACCTATGGTCTCTGGTGTGGAACTGCATCCAAGTTAGTCTTGTAAATGTTCCAGCTGCTTACACACAGTTACCATTTTGTTTGTTTGAAACTACATTGACTGATCACATCTGGTACTTACATTACTCTTAATTTCTTTTATGTCTTTTGGTTTTATTAATCTTTAACTAACTAGTTTATTTTTATCTTTTTTTTAATTTTTCTTTTAAAATATTGAAAATTAATATCTCAACATTAATTTGAAATATCTTCGACTTGATGTACTATGTGCTTATTATCTGTGCAATATCCAACAATGAATTTTTGGAAAGGAAGTAATTCATGATTATTTTTCTGTCAATGTAAATGTTAAACATCGCACTCTCTTAAGAACAGATGGAAGGAGAGTTTTCAGCCAATTGACATTCATCTTCTGACAATGTTTGTACCAGTGGCTTAGTACAGCAAACTTTAGTTACCGTTGTTTTTACTTTGAATCTGCCTATACATAAACAACAACAGTACACATTCTATTCACATCTTATATATATCAGTGCTGTATAGCTAAATGTCTTGGTTTTATCTTTTTTTTATCCTGCCACTTTCTGATGCACTGAACACTGAATTTCTGTGTAGATCATTGAGCATTTCAATGTCTTGAGACTTTCTAATCAGAGCTGCAACACAGAAAATAATTTGTGAGTAGAACATAATTTGACATAAATTGTTACCATATAACTAGCAATCTGTTGGTAATCTATCTTCTTTTTGTTTTCTTTGGTTCTGGGATTCATAATTTTTGCTGGTCTTGTTTTCTGGGTTTTGTTTCTGTTTTATTTTGGTTTTTTTTGGAAAGGGGATATTTTAAGTAAACTCACTAGCAAAAGCCTATGCTGATTATTTCACTTCTTAGTCTCATAAAGTACAATTGTTTCCTTTGTCCTCCCAAATGTCAAGCTATCCTAAGAAGCAAGCTGGCATTTCATTTGGAGATTAATTTTTCCTAGTCTACTGTATTTCCTTCTGGTATTCCACCTGGTAAAGCTATATTGTAATACATTTCCTTTGATATTGACAGGACCATGAATGTACCAGTGGACTCTGCAGCCTGCCCCCTTCCCCTTCACAGGGGACTGGGCTGCCGTGGCCCTTGCCTGAGCTGTGTGGTGTGCACTGATTCAGCCTCAGAAGGTCTCTCCTCTCTCACTTGAATATAAAGAGAGGTTAAACTAACCCTGTTCGTGGGCTGGAGCCTAGAGTCCATGGCAGACTCAAAAAAGTCTAAAATTCTTTGAAATTATTTTTGTTCGTTATTTATACCTCCTAGATAAAATGGGAGAAAAATGGTTGTGAACTCCTTAACATGTTCAATATCTAAAACAAGATTTCAGTACACTTTAAAATACACATAGACAGTTTCAAATATGAAAGGAACATCCAATCTAAAATAGGCTGTGTTGATATGAGAAAATAATAAAAGACGTATAGGAACAGTTTGTACTTTGTGCCATCAGACGCTTCAATCACAAAACCGTGCTGTTAGCTTCAGACAGCTTGAAGTGCCCTTCAGCATAACACAAAAGACAAGAAGAATAGAAAATGCAGTTGGTCCAGTATTCAGCTTAATAGGAAGTTTTAATCCTTTGTGCTTAGGGGAAAAAATTAAGCTGAAAGTATCAGACAGACACAGAAAAGAAGTTTCTGAGTAGACTAGTGACAGGGAAAGGTCCCGAGTTTTGGTGTAAAAAAAAAGTTTTTTAAAACCCCACAAAAACCCCTAAAAAAACCTGAAAAACACCTCAATTCCAATATCTCTAGAGGATATTGTCCTGAGTAAGTAGACATGAAGGATGATTACCTCAAAGCATAAAGACACTGACACTTTTATCCCTAGAGGATCTGTTTCCTTGTGAGTAAGAATTTCCTGCCTGTGTCACTGAACCTTTTTCAGACAAAGTTTCTGTTTTTCAAGAGCTGTATGCATAGCTCTGCTTGAAGAGGTCTTACATATGTCATCTGCATTTCTGCAGACTGCATGGCTTGGAGAAGACACATTAAAGGTCGATATTTGTTATAACAGATCAGTCTGGCAGGAAATGAATGACCATGATATAATTCTTTAAGTAGAATTCACGGTAACTACAAATGAGAGCCAGATGCAGTCCTGATACAGAGCTGTCACTGAGTCACCTGGTGCAGGAGAGAGTATGCTACAACAGCCAGCGCAAATAACTGAGATTGCTCCCCTCCTTTCCTCTGTTAAATCTGTCTACTACAGCATTAAATGTATTATATTATCTAGTTTTACTAAACCAAAGCAGGGAAAGGTTAATTGGACAGTATACTAAAAGTCATAATGCTGAAACAAAGCTGTAATATCTGCCAAAAAAAAAAAAAAATCAGGAAAACAATATTTTAATTAACAACTATAAATAACTACATGGAAAACAGTAAGAGAGATGTGTGCAGTGCACTGCTTTACCAGAAAACACTAATCTTACAGAAATATTAGAAGAAAAGGGAATTATATCTACTCCAGCAAAAAAGGACTAATTATTGTCTAATTGTTTTTAAATAATTTTCAAAACATTGTGCCATTAATATAGTTCTAAATCAAGGAGACCTCACTGCAACTAATGTGCTTATGCAAAACCCAAAAGCAAACCAACCCAGCTATATGGCACTAATACAGAATTTGATGGCTATATATCAGATAACTAGAACACGAACAACAAATCTTTTAGTTTTCTGTATAGAAGATAGCATTCAACCTTCTTGATTTTCCTTAGATTTTTTCCCCCCCTCTTGTTGGAATATCACAAACAGGCATACAAATACTTACACTCATCTTCACTTACATATCTTTTACAGCTGTTCAGAGATTGTGATGAACTGAACTTACTCATTACTAGATCTAGCAACATCTTATATTCAGTTTTGCATGTAAACAGAGGCACAGAGTAGGAACCTGGGCATGCCACAAACATGCACTTCTGCATTCTCGAACATACAAATATAAAGAAAGTGTCTGGTGTGTCTCAGCAACACTTATTTACTCTACCTTTGACACCTTTAGTCATTTATTTATATATAAAAAATCCCCAGGCTGAAGATGGGTGATTCAGCAACACTTATTTACTCTACCTTTGACACCTTTAGTCATTTATTTATATATAAAAAAAATCCCCAGGCTAGCATTTAGGCTGACATCGTCACAGTACTCAGATATTTTTTAAATTGCTTTTAAAATTAAACCTGATGAACATACAAAAACCTTAAACAGCTTTGAAAAGTCTTCCTCTTTTTGTTTTCACTACTGTTCAGCACTTAGAAATAAGGAGGAGTGACTAGGTGACTTGTAGCTTTTTCCAAATGACTGCTGAGTATTCCCCAAACAATGACTAGTAAACAATGCTCTGAAAATTAAGCCTACTTGGAAAAAGTAACATTTAAAAATTCGAGAGAACATTTTTTTCCCCCTTATAAAATAAGGTTGTGTTTATTTTTATGTAATGTTGTAGTTTAACACTTTTGAAAGGAAAAGCTTTTACGCTAAAAAGAATTGAACACAGATGCAGACAGAATCAGCACTATCTAAAAGTCAGCAGGTGAAAGTGGGTGTATTTTAATGTATTTTTAAGTTCCAGTATGCAATTTAGATGTCTCTTGTGTTGGAGAAAAATGTAGGGTTTTTTGTAACTAGTTTCTTCAAAGGCAAATGTGCCTTGAGAGTTCCATATTAAATTATATAATTTCCACGTCCTGGGAGCATATGTTTCTCTCTTCTTGACTCCTCTCTGCTGTGTTTTGCTCCAGCTTTGAATCCTCTGATGTTTTTGCTGTGAATTTTATAGGGATATTTCAAATATTTTTAATTCAGGTTGGTAATATCTGATGGTAGTTACAGTGATTCTTATGATTGATTTACACTCGGAAATACACAGCAGTACAAACTTAAAATTGCAAAGGGCAATAATAAGCAAACATATAATTATCCAAAGTAATAAAATCCAAAGTATTTGTTAAAAATCAACAAAACCTTCCTTGAACATTACAGTTCTCTTAACACAGCCATGCACTTGACTTCTATTGCAAAGCATATGATTAAACCAGATTAAATACTTGCATTTGTTTTATTTGGAGATTACTTTGCATTGTTCCTGTTTTCCATTGTTCTCCAAGTGTAAAAGGAATTTTGAATATATCTGTTTTCCTGGGACTTCCTTATTTTGTGGAAGAACACTGGTTCCTCCAGGTTCTTTGAGCATGCAAGAATTAGGATTACATTATAATATAAATATTTTCTTTTTTGATGTAAAAAATGGATAGAATGCCAAGAATATAAGTGTATATATATATTTAGAGAGACATTTCTCTTTAATGTTAGGACAGTAAATAAGCAAGTCTGAGACAGATGATAATTTGCACTGACAGACTTGCTTCAAAATGGAATACTCCAGCAGGACTTTTTTTCCAAAGTATGTTTGTGGAGGGGTGGGATTTAGGAAGAATGAAAATTGCTTGAATGAACTCCCTGGGCCTTAGCAACTCAGAACTAACATACTTTTAAATGGTAAAAATCCTGTTTGATATCTTTTTTAGTTAACATGTTTTTAGGAGGAATTTAGATACGTTGCCTGGGAATGTAGGGATAGTGTTAAGGAAGTGAAAGCTCATCTGAATCTGAGACTTGCAAGGGACACTGAGGGCAACAAGAAGACCTTTATTGCTACATCAAGCAGTAAAAGGCTGAACAAGGAAAATGCTGGCTTATTGTTGCACGGAGTAGTGACAACAGACACGGCTGAGGTACTCAATACCTTCATTGCCTATGGCTCCATCAGAAGGTCTTCCAGGCCTCTGTGCTTAGAGGCAGGGTTCAGGAAGACCTACCTGTGGCACACAAGGCTTGAGTCAGGGATTATTTGCCAGAACTGAAGCCATACATGTTTGTGAGACCAGATGGACTGTATCCAGGGGTGGTGAGAGAGCTGGCCAGTGTCCCTACAAGGCTACTCTCTATCATCTTTGAAAACTTCTGGAGACTGGGGGAGATTCCTGAAAACTATAGAAAAGTGGGGGTAGCACCTGTCCTCTAGAAGGGCCAAATGGATAATCTGGGGAACTGCAGCCTCACTTCACTGCCTGGGAAAATCATGGAGCAAGTCCTCTTGCAACAAATACCTGGGCACATGAAGGAGAAGAAGGTGATTGGGAGCAGTCAGATTGGATTTACCAAGGTGGTGTTGGGTCGACGGTTGGACTCGATGATCTTAGAGGTCTTTTCCAACCTCAGTGATTCTATGATTCTATGATTCTAAGGGTAGATCATGCCTGTCCAACCTAATTGCTGTCTATGATAAACTTCTATGATTAGAGCAGAGCAGTGGATGTTATTTACTTTGACTGTAGCAAGGCTTTCGACACTAGGTAGCACAATATTCCTGCATCCAAGTTAGGAAGCTATAGTTTGTATGTGTGGTCCGGGTGAGTAAAAAACAGTTTATGTGGTTGGGATCAGATGGTTGTGGTTAATGGGTTGTACTCTACCTGGAGGCTAGCAAGAAGTAGAGTACTGCAGGGGCCTATCCCGAGACCTGTCCTACTTAATGTTTTTATCAATAACCTAGAAATGGCAACAAAGGGCACTCTCATCAAGCTTGCAGAAAACATGAAAGTGGAGGGAATATTTGATATGCTCAAAGGCAGATTGTCAACTGAAGGGACCCAGACAGGCTGAAGGAATGAACCAAAAAGAACCTTGTGAAAATCAAAAAGGGCAAATACCAAGTCCTGCACCTGGAAGGATATGGGCTGGGGATTGTCTGCCTGGCAGGAGTGTGGCTCTGCAAAAAAAGGCCTTGGGGTTTGTGTCAGACAGTGAGCTGGGCATGAGCCATCAACGAGCCTCATAGCTGACCCCAGTATGAGCAGGCGGTTGAGCAGGTGATCTCCTGAGGTCCCCTCCAGTCTGAACTACCCTTTTATCCTCCAATAGTGAAATGAATCTTATCTGCAAAATGAACTCCTGAGGAATACATGACCTGTTTGTTCTCCTGTCATATAGAAGTGAGAACTGTGGCTATGATACCTCCCCTGTGCTGAGCTTGTGAAATCATTACATTTTCCCAACGTCTTGATCAAGGCTTTAGAGCAGTTACTAGTATATTTTCATATGTATTCAAGAGAGCCATGAAAATCCCAGACAGAGAACTGGGGGTCCTATTTGGCATCTGCAAATAACAGCAAATTTAAAGAGGAAATCTATTGCCTATCACCATCACAGCAAGGGAGAAAAGACCAATAACTGAAAGCATTCAGTCAGAATGTCCAGCACTTTGGGCAACTTGAGTTACATTATTTTAGATAAAACATATTCATTTATGATTATATATAGATTTGGTCTATATTTTCCACTCTCTAATATTTTTGAGATGTAAAAAATATTCTAATTTATCAAATCATGTTAAGGTGTTTTCTAGAAAAGCAAGTAAGAGCAACACAGAAATAACTCATAGACTAGTTAAGAGGATAGTTAAGTGGAAAATGCACATTCAACTTTCTGTTCAGGTCTTCACTAGGGAGGACCATTACCTGAAAAGGTCAGAAAAATAGCAAAAGACTAACTCTTAATCTTTTGCCATTATCATTTGATTCTGTTCTAGAGTAAAGATTTTTTTCCCATGGAAAATTTAATCAAAATTAATATATTCCTCCACAGAAAATACGTTATCAGAAACTGTTTCATTATTTTTATTTTCCATATTTTCTAAAATACCCTGCTGCTAAAAGTCTTTTTAAAAAATAAAAATCTGTTGAGCACTATGTCTCCAAGAGTTTGATTTTACTTAGAAAACAATTCATTGTATCTGAGAAAATGTGATTTACGTGACTTGTCATCTCATTGTTTTATCTGTACCATTCAGTAACAAATATGATCTCTCCTGTTGGTAATAAAATTCAGAGTAGCTTATTTGGCATAAAAAATAATTTCCAGTTATTTTCTCATTGAACAGAAGAGTCAACGCTATTAACAGAAACTCATTTGAGGACACCACTCCACTGCCTTCAGTTTGGTAGCTACAAAGCAGCGTCCATTCTGACTAGTTTTCTGGGAATCGATTTAGGCTTAATGGTGTCAAGACTTGGGATTTTTTTTTTTTTTTGTCCTTGTCAATAACTATTCATTACCACTCCTTCTGCTTTGTTAACGCATAGTCACACAGTTTAAAAGAAGTATTTTAGCATTCTGGATTTAACTTTCCTATTGTTTGTACCTGTTTATACTAGGTTTACGCTTTGATTTTCTTTTCTGAATTCCAAGCGATTCCAGTGATAAAAATGGTGTAAGTGAGGTAGCTGTCAAGTTTTCCACCTCCATCATCAGCTCTATTTGGACTTGGCATGCATATATTTCTGTCCCTCACAGCTTCTTGCTTGGCGTTCTGAGACTTTTCAATATCAGTAGGTTCATGTTCAATACTTAGTCTGGGCATTTTGGGGATAGTGGCATACATATAATAATACTAAATAATCCTGTTATTTCAGACTGATCAGAGCCTTTTGAGACAGTCAGCTCTTGAGTTTTATATCTGTATTGATTTTGTAGATGTTCAGTATAACAGGCTGCCAATCATTAACTTTTGCAAACAAATACTATTCAGCAGCATATTTCTTCACAGTTACAGTACTTCTTAGGGTTTGTTTGTTCTAAATTATGCTACAGTTGGTTTAATTATGATTAATTAATTAATTATTGGTTTTTATTGAAAAGAGCAGCTCTGGAATGTCATTTGATTTTCCTGTCAGTGATACAAACATTTATTTTTTTTAATTGTTTGTTGGCTAGTAAGCAAACTGGTGCTGCTGATGGGCATGCTGTTACATAGCTTTGTAAGAGCAGGCTGATGACCTGAAGCAATTTAGTTTCTTTAATCAAGAATTGTATCTGTTCAGATCTTGAGTCCTATCTGTTTCAATCTACACACTGTTATCGCACAAATCCTGAACACCTTCCTTACCCTAGCAGCCTGACATACTAGAAAAGATACCAGGTTGTGGTTATGTGTATAATGGCAGCTCTTGAAAGGAGCTCCAGATGGCAGCACCCGAAGGCTATCCACTGCCACTTGGCACTGCAGAGCTTGTTAAAGGGTAGTTGTTTAAGATGCAAGTAGGTTCACCTACATATAAACCATGCAAGCCTTTTGAGGTGGGTTCTTTGTTTTTTTGAGACTTGTCCACCCCCAGTCTGTTGAAAAATATGAATGTTAGTTATAACCTTCTGATAGATCTGGGGAACAATTTACTGCAGTCTTTAGTGTTCACCACAATTAATTAGTTTTGAAACTGAATAAGACGTAGGACTAATCTGTAAACACTGTCAGAGTGTCTGAAAAATATGAAGAATATGGGCCTATTAATACTTCCTTCAGAGAACAACTGACATACCTTCAGCATAAATAATGAGAGCCTGTAAGTAATATGACACTTTTTTTCTCAGTTCAGTTTAAATTAGGCTGTGCAAAACCAGTGATGAGCAGACATTCTTAAAGATGAGACCAGAGTTAATAGAACTGTTTTGGCTAGTAGGCAAATGCAAGTTCTAAAGAATCTGCATCTGAGTTTCATAAAAAAAGGAACTGCAAAGCAATGGTAAGGCACAGAAGAAAAGCCAGTGGTTAGAGCTATGAGAAATGTTCTTAGTTGGCTCATGACAGACTGATTTCCAGCCTCCTGCTGAAAATGCCCCAGTAGAACATGAAGGTCAGTATTTGTGATGGTAGGGAAATGTAAGGAATATGGGAAACGTTGAAAATGATGCCTAATATCCTCCACAAACCCACAAACCATACTTTACCACTCTATAATTCCAGAGAGCATTTCCTGCTAGTGATACTTTCTAACTTTTGATTTATAAAGCAGGACATATTTATGGTTTATTTTTGATAGATACTGTAATTAAGCCAGATTTAATATAAAAGGTAACAATATTGTCTTTAAAGTTTATTGCTTTTTGTGAAGATTACTTTTATGTTTTCAATTTCTTTTGTGTGTGGTTTTTGTTGTTGTTGGTGGTGGTGGTTGGTTGGTGGGGTTTTTTTCAGTGTCTTTCCACCATAAAGTAAGTTTCTCTGCACCAAATGTCTTCCAGAACTTTCTTTCCAAACTCAGAGAAATAAGAACTAAAATGGAACAACAGCCATTGGGAAACAAGGTTTTGGAAAAGAGGAAGGCAATGTAAACTAATATGAGATAATAAACAACTAAAGACTGATTTGCTGTTAAAAATTAAGTATTTCTTTCCTCAAATGAGCAAATGTAATAAAAATTAAGAACTAAGAAAGATGGCCAGATTACTTGCTGGACAGAATTACTACTATTCCATAGACTTGTTGTGACATGTTTGTTAGTAGAGTTCCTACAACAATTTCTATCATTATTTGCTAAGAATTATTTGCTAAGATTAGGCCATCTGGAGTTACAATCTTAGTTTAAGCTTATTCCCCTAGCCTACCCTTTTCCCTTCCAGTTCCACTTTGTCTTGTTTTCTGAATATTTTTTTAATTAATTATTTTGTTTGTATTATTGTTGTAACTTAAGCTAATTATAAAACTTTATATAATAATGATTATGTATAATATTATTATAAATAATAATAATATATTATTATATACAATATAATATTATAATAATTACATTGTCCTGGTTTTGGCAGGGATAGACTTAATTTCCTTCCTAGTAGCTGGTACAGTGCTGTGTTTTGGATTTAGGAT